>NW_020449141.1:660025-673544 GCF_003343035.1 Apteryx rowi | reverse complement strand
CAGCCGCTGCGCTGCGCGGGGCCGGGCAGGGCGGCGGTTGCGTTTCAGCGCCCCGAGCCGGTTCCCCCGGCGGCGAGGAGAAAAGCGSTTTGTGCTCCGCGGCTTCCTCGCTGCAAATATTTGGCCGGTTGAGCCGAGCGCGTTAAGCTCCGCTCGCTTCCCCTGCTGTCCCGGCCGTGCTTCACGGGAAGCTCTGCGCTCGGCCGCCACGGGAGGCGTGGGGCTTAAGCGCAGCTTGCTTTCACCTTTATCTGGCAATCTCGCCTGCAAAGGTTCAGAGCAAGCGGCTGCGTTTCCTGGAGGCAGGGGGGGAGGCGGCCAGTTCGTGCCTTGCTTTAAACTTGCGTGCGTGTTTTTCTTTGAACTGTGGCCTTGCATCTCAGTTTTATACCTTGTCTCTGCTGCTRTGTTGCCATTTTGGAGCGTTATAGCGATGAAAACTCTTGGAGCTGGCGAGTGGGAAGTTTTTTTGTTTTTTTTTTCCCTTTCTCTTTTTTTATTTTTTATTTTAACAACAGCGCCTTATGTTTCCTTTGCCACTTGGGACAGCTGATTGCAGCACCATCGTGGACGACTGGGAACTCGCGTGCTTAAGTGGCACAATGGGAAACCTCTTGACTTGCTGAGTGCACAGTTTTTCTCAGCTTTCCTAGGCAGGCAGAGAATGAAGCGGGGGTGTCCCTGGCAGGCACAGAGGCAGCCTCGCCGTTAAAAGCAGCGCGTGGTGTGTGCTTGCAGGAAATGCTCTTTTCCTGTTGTACCCGAATGATGTTGTCACCTGGCACCTTTACACCCGAACAGAGGCAGCTGTGGGTTTGCACACAGGGCTGCTCCCTGAGCTGCAGCACATTTGTCCTGCTCRGAGGCAGCATCTGCACTGGGAAGGCTTTGTGCCAGAAAATTTCCGACCTTTCTTTTTAAATCTATCCCTTGTGCAACTGCACTGCATTCAGGGAAGAAGCATCCGGGGGGGGATCTGGCCTGATGGATTCGGTGCCATACTCATCCTCCAAGACTGTCTCACCCTTTGTGAAGGGTGCTGCCTTCCTCCTCGCAGGCTGAGCCAGCAGCTGAGCTTGTAACTGGGCCATTGTAGCTGCTGGGGTGACACAGTTTCCAGTTATACACTAGACTGTCTATATAAGGGTTTTCAGAGAGYAGGGCCAGAGGGCACTGACGGATCATCTTATCTGACCTTCCATAAATCACGGGCCATTGCATCTCACCCACAAACCCGTCTTTTGAGCCCAGTGACTTACGAACAAAACATTTATTCCTCAGTAAGCTAAACGGCTGTGTGCCATGGGTGCTGAGTTGGGCTTGTTGTCACTAGTTTCTAGGGTGGACTTGCATGAGTGCAAAGGCAGGAAGTACAGGAACATCTTACTGCAGCAGCAGGCATGTTTCAAGTTAAATATCCCTTGTGTTAAGTGATTTGCCTAACTTTGTTTAGCTCTCCACTGTTGCATTGCTGCAGATGCTGTGCGAGGCAGAGGAAGCAAGCTGAGGGCTCATGGTGTAGCTCTAACGTTTGAAGACAGATTTTACGCAGCCGTTGGAGACTTACCAGCTGGGCGTCTTGTGCCTCCGCTGGGCTAATGACTTTTGGGTTGCTTGACTCCGTTTTCCGGTGAGATACGTGAGCCTAGATCGGGTGATGGGAGATTTGCATGCGCAGGCACTGCTTGATCAAGCTGGTGGTTTTAAGAGAAACGATGGCTTAGGCACTTCCTTGTAAAAGCAGGAGTTGCCGTCTTTAGGCTTTGCCTCCCAAGTGGTTACGTGTGACTCCAAAAGTGTCCTTGCACAGTCCAGGTGTGACTTGCCAGAGGGGGAGGTTATTAAAATACAACGTGTATGAGGACTGCAAGCACTGAGGTTGTATCTGCCCTGCTTACAGCCTTATTGTAATGACATCTTAAGTACAGTTAAGGACATGCAGCAAGAGCAAAAGGTGTCTGGAGCACATGAAGATTCTGGGAGGTTACGTAGYTGATAGCCCGAGGAGTTGTGAGCCCTTTAATGCTTTTATAACGACATTTCATCTTTTTCTGTGTTGAGAGCAAAATACCTGTGTGGCTGGCGGGTAGCCCGGAGGTGGTATATTGAATATATTTGACTACACAGCTGTTAAACATAATAGCTCAAGCCCAACTATATCTGAGCCATAGCTCATGTTACGCCGATGAAGCCAGGTCTAATTGCTTGGTGGCTAATAACTCACCGCAGCTGTTCCTGGACTCCTCTCCGAGGGGAATCCAGACTTCCCCTCTCAGAGCACAATGGAATTTTTATAGGCTGCGGTTTTAAATACTGTGATTTCCTTATGGCTGTGACGCCACATCCAGCCCTGTCAAAGATACTCTGGGGCCAGGTGAGGCGCGTGTTGGAGGTTTTGATTCCTGTATAATGCATCCGAGCTTCATCCTGGTACGTTTGCAGCCTTTCAAGTGAGGCTGAACTGGGAGAGTGAAAGGCAGCACTCCTGGATGTTTTGCCTGCTGAAGGTTGTGATTTATGCAAGTCGCTTAATATACCTGYGCTTTAATTCACTGTTCTCTAAAATTTGATGGGTACTCTGCTGAGAGGTGCGCGGTTAGTCTGACTCATTCATTGAAAAATAGTAACAAAAACTTGGTGGAAAGAGTGAATGTTGAAAATACGGCTCAGTGGAGCCCCTCCAAAAATCCCATTTGGAGTGGACATGTGGCTAGCGACATTTTGAGGTAATTGGACTACGTGGAGCAGGGGGTGGTGGGGAACGAGCAGTTGCAGAGGGGCCAGGCTTGCAAATCAGATTTGTCACAGGGCATAATTGTACTTGGTTGCGCTGAATGCTGCTCCATAATGCGTGCAGATAAGTAGAGCACTTGGACATGTGCCCAGGTGCCGGTTGTGAGATGAATGCAAAGATGGTTCGTCCACATCCGTAGCACATGTGAATGCCATCTGCTTCCCAGCAGCATCTCCGSCTTGCAGGTAGGTTGGTGGTGCTGGGAGAGGCGCTTTGCTGATGCTCTCATGCCCAGTGCGTGTCTTGGTTTCTGTTGGAAATTCTCAAACGCGCTCAAAAGTCGGCGAGTCTTTCGCCGCCCCCACAYGAGCAGCCTCCCACGTGCCCTGGGAACTCGGAACGCTCGCGAGCACGATCCCTRTTTCTCACAATTCGGAGGCTCTTGGGAGCAGCCGCGCGGGAAGTTGCTTTCCCCGCGTCCTGCTGTTGTGAGAGGGCTCAGGATCCTGCAGCGCGATGATACGTCTCCTACCGAAACCACTACCTGTAATCCCCATCCTGTTTATATGAAGAGACAGAGCTCTATTGTTAGGGCCGTGAAGCTTGCCAGCTCTTCCAGCTCGCGGTATCCTGTGACCTTTCTCGTCTGCGACACAGCCCCAAAATGCCAGGCGGTGTCGCTGGGGCTCCTTGCCGTCTCCACCTGCTGGAAGTGCGTCCGGTTCCTTCCTGCCTGTGGTCCTTCACAGCAAGTCAGAGACTTCTATGGAGGAGTCTCTCTGGCATGCGGTAAGGGAGAAGCATTGCCTGGGATGAGGCTTGGTGGTGGCCCTTTCTCCAGTCCGTGATAAATAAGGTCAAAAATGATGCTGAGGTCTGGCTGGTCTGGAGGTACTCCAGGCCCATCAACCGTTGGCAGGCTGAGGTGGCCACGTCCCACCTGCGTGTCCCACTGCAGAAGCGCTACGGTGGGTCTGTTGCCTCTATCTGGTTGTCTGTTTTCACAAACGCGTGGAATAGGGATTTATATTTCTGTTTTCGGATCTTCTCCCAAACTTGGTGAACGCTTCCCATTAGATTCACAGCTTGCTAGAGTGGCTCCCAGCAGACTGGGATTGCACAAGCCGCGTTTTCTTAGGGAACCGGATTAAATCCTGTTCTTCTGTGTTGGATGGGGCTGTGAGTGGCATGAAGTCTCTCTTTGTCCTCCGCGTTGTTTCTGGCCCAGCTGCGACGCGTTAACCCTTCCCGCTCCCGCGTAACCCAATCCCGTCGATGAATGGCCTTTTGC
This sequence comes from Apteryx rowi, assembly GCF_003343035.1. Classification (NCBI taxonomy): domain Eukaryota; kingdom Metazoa; phylum Chordata; class Aves; order Apterygiformes; family Apterygidae; genus Apteryx; species Apteryx rowi. Next base: position 669,519 of record NW_020449141.1, on the reverse strand, counting down.
TAGGCAACAGGGGCCTTTCCTGGCCGCCGCCGCCGCTTCTGGTCTGCCCGTTTGCGATGGCGGGAGACAGGCCTGGCTGACGGCCCTTCCCCTGCTGAGCCAGGAGGCCGAACCGGCAAGAGCTCCAAGCAGGAGCGGGCGAGAGACACGCGGGACGGGGACGCTGGGCGCTCYGGTCCTGCCGGCGCGTTGCTCTCTGCTGAGCCGCCTTGGCTTTTCCTGCGTCTCTGTTCCCCCGCTCCTTTTCCTTGCTGCGGGTCGGAGGCGTTTGCCATCGCTTTCCTGGAAGAGAGGCCCCCGTCCCCTGCTGCTAGCCGCTGACCCCGGCCTGTCCCCGCTTACGTGGCCGGCGCTCGCTTCCTGCCAGCCCGGCCTCTGCCCGGAGACCCTCTCCCCGGGGGCAGCCCGGCCTTCCCGCCGGCGCTGGGAACTCGGCGCCTGGGCCGTCTCCCTCGGGCGCTGTGGCCCAGCCGCTTTCCCACAACGCCGGCGAGGCAGGAGCCGGCTGGCGTGCCCGTCCTCCCGAATAAACGGGCGGGAGGGCAGAGCCCCGCTGCTCCTGGGCATTGGGCTCCGCTCCCCGTGTCCCGCGGCCTGGCACTGCTCCCGGCACCGTGGTCTCTGCTCCCTGTGTCCCGCGGCCTGGCGCAGGGCCGGGGGCTCCTGGGCTGGGTGCGGAGGGACGCGGGGACGCCGGTGGCAGGGGGAAGAGGAGCGAAAGCCAAGGCCGGGCCAGCTGGCAGGGCCCGGGGATGGCGCGGTCTGGGGAAGACGTCTTGTTCTCCCTCCGGAGCAATTACCGTCTGAATGCTGCTCTCCTGATCCAGGGGCTGGCGAGGCCCCGGGAAACGTCGCTCCCGGGTGTGAATTAGCTCCGGGCGTTGCAGGGCGGCGGGACGCTGCCGCCGCTCGGCGTCCCAGGGGAAGGCGGCCCCTTGTCGGCAGATCTGGAGGGATCTGGAGGGATCGATCAGCTGCGCGCGGCAGGGCGGGTCGGCCCAGGGAGTGGCCGGAGAGCTCCGGCGAAACTCCCGGCCCCAGGACCCGCGGAGGCCGATTCGGTTGGGTACTTTGTGCGACGGCCAAGCRGGAGCCAAGGTGATCTTGCGGCTGGGCCCTGGGGCTTGTGCCAACGGACCGCAAGACTTGGAGCCTTTTTATTCGATTTTATTTATTTTTTTTCTTTCCGCTGCGACGTGCTGCGGTGTCACCTTGGACAAGTCATCTGCCTTCCTCCCCGCGGGCTCTGCTTTGCTTATTTATTTATCCGCAAGGCAAATTGCAGCAGGGACCATCCCTGTCCGCTTGCAAGGCAGCGCCTGGCCTGGGGGGCCGTAACGTCGCCTGGGGTCTTCCAGCTGCTGCTGGCACGTGGCGGCCTGGGGAGACCCCGGGCTGCGGGCGCCCCGGGAGCAGGGGGAGCCGCGCGCAGAGCAGCCGGGTCCGTCGGCGCGCGGAGCCCGCTGCCGCCGGCGAGGCTCCGCGGCCTGTTATCAGGGCAGGCCCCTGATAAGAGGAGAGCAGGGATTCCCGCRAGCGAGGCGCCGCTCTTGCTCTCGCGTTTCGGCCCCCCCCCTTCCCCGTCCTCCCGACCTTTCGCTATCAAAACGCAGAGCGCCGTCGTCGGTGGGCGAGCACYACCATCGGAGGAGGCAGCCGGCTCCGTAGCCACCGTGGCAGCGGTGGTTTGCTATTAATTAAGCTCCAGGAGACAGCCCGGCATCTCAGAGCTCCGAATGGAGCTGGAGCAAAGCAGTTTTCCTTCTTTTCAAGGTTAGGGTGTCCTAAATTCTTTTTTCTTTTTTTTTTTTTAACTCCCAAAGCAATTTATAGCTTGAAAAGAAGTGCACGAAGGACGGAGAAAGGCTCCTTGCACATAGCTTGCACAGCTACGTACCCCTCGCACGGCCGGTCCCGTGCGTGCGGGAGGACTGCACGGCCGCCCTGGCACCGCGGCTTGGCACGTCCAGCGTGGAGGCTCCGCGCCCCGGCGATGTCCCTGTCCGCCCTGGCGAGCCCCYGGCAGCAAAGCCGGTGAGCTTTCCTGCTGCACGGCACAGCTGCGGCACGGCTCAGCTCTCCAGGCTGCAACAAGCTCGCTCCGATGCRGCGGAAGGGCTGCGTGGGAAGCGCTAGCGCGGCGGTAGCGTTTGGAGAGGAAGCGGCCGTCATACCTTGGAAATGAGGAGTTATGAACGTGCTAGCGATCGGCACGGCTTTTCTGCTGCCGTAAAGCTCCGGCTCGGCCAGCTGGCGTTTTGCTGCCGCGGCGCGACTTGCCGGGCGTGAGCTGGCTGCCCTGCAAAGGGGAAATTTGGAGCTTTCTGAGAAAGCCTGTTTTAGCTGGCGTTTCTGCACGCTCCTGGAACCGGGGCTGCCGCTGTGCTTTACCCCATCTAGCACTCGCCGGCAGCCAGGAGGCAGCAGCAGGGTGGCTTGTCCGAGGCCGCACGGGGGATCGGTGGCAGAGCGGGAAGAGAAGGGGGTAGTAGTCTAGAGAAGAGCCGGCCCTTTGGGGTGAAACAGAGTTTAAGCTGCTTCAGCAAGCCTGTTTGAGGTGTGGGATGACCCACGCGTCCGGATGCTTCGCTACGTACCGTTCCTCCCTCCCCCCTCCAAAAYGCGATTTGTTTTAACAAATGCATCCGTGCATCCATCTCGTCCGCTCTGCTGAGCACCTGCCGGAGCAGTCGTAACTACGGCGCTTTCTGGGCTTTCTGGGTGTTTTGGTGCAAACCACTTCTTGTTGTCTGAGTTGCCTTTGACGGGGCTGCTGGCGGCTAGAAAAACAGGCGGCGGCGAAGCAGCGCTAAACCGCTGCGCGGTGACGGGCGCGAGGCGAGGGCCGACCTCCGCGGAGGGCGACGTAAGGGCTCCGTGTCCCCCGATCTCTCTGCAGGACGACGGTGCAGGGGTTTAGACGCAGCTTGCCTCCTCCTAGCTTTGCTCAGGAGAGCTGAGAGCGGCTGGGGGAGCYGCGCTCTCTGCAGAGGTGCCGCCGGCCCCTGCTGAGGAAAGTCCGCGCTCCAATCCGCGACGTGTCGGGAGCTTCCTCGAAGCCGCTGCGCGCCCCTTGCTCCTGCCCGAATCGGCGTGTCGGTGGCCAAACGCGCGCGCCCTGCAAGGAGGGGGTGTCRGGAGGATTTTTTCCGATGCCTTCTCCAAATATGCTTGGCCCTGGAGTGGTTTCCTAGCCGAGCCCATTCCCCTCCGGAACGATGCATCGCTTAAAGGCAGTGAGGCTCCTCCTGCGTCGCCTGCCCGAGCGAGCAGCCGCGGCGGCTCTCCTGCCGCTGAAGAGCGGCGCCGGGAGCGAGGCCGCGGCCGCCGTGGCCCCTCCGGGGAGGCGATGGCTCATCGCCAGGACGCGGTGCCAGCTGGGCGCCCTGGCTGATGGCAAAACGGGAGGTAATTCCTTCCTTCYGTCCATCCATCYGGGGCCTGCTCGTGCCTGGGAGYGAGGCCGGAGGTGCCGGGCCGGAGGAGCTGCTCTCCCCCTCYGCAGCGAGGGCGCAGCCAGGCCTAGCTCACCGCGGAGSAACGGGCTGTTTTCCTCGAGAGACTCGGAGCCCAGGCGCCCCTCGCCGAACCCCCGCTCCTCTTCCCAGAGTCGTTGCAGAAACGCTGGAAAGGGTTAAACGATGCGCGGGTTGGTTTTCGATTCTGCGGGGCCRAGCAGTCACAGAAGGGAAAGCGCAGCAGGGCCGGGGACATCAGCCCGGCTCTCCCGCGGCGCTGGCATGAGGGTCCAGGCTCGGCGTGGCTGCACGGACCAGGCAGCGCATGACCCCAAAGTGGCACCGTTAGGTGGCTGGATGTGCTTGCGTTTGGTCGCAGGCGTGACTTCTTCGGGAACGAGCAGATAGAGTAAATGCATTTTTGCACGCGTGCTTTGCAGGCTGGAGTGGGTGCGGATGGGTCTGTACCCAACCGTAAGCGGGAATGGTCACCGGCGCTGCTCCTGACGACATATATGATATGGTTTTATCAAATTGGCCACGATTCAGTGAAGTGGTCAACTTCTGTCGCCTACGCCCAGCCAACGCACGGCGGTGCTCGATGCTCACCGTCCCTGCGCCACCTCGGGGCACGTTTGCACCGTGCAGCGGAGCACAGCCTGGATGGCCCCAGCCCCTAGCAGCGCCCGCTCTGCCGCACCGCAGCTGTCTTGACCGTTGCCATTTAGTGAGGTTTAAGCCATTGAATAAATTCCTTCCGGAAGGACTTGATGCAATATCTGCACAGATCTCTTACATGGGCTGCTCAAAGAGGCTACTCTCTGCAAAGAGTCAGGCAGCTTGAAAGAGGAAAACTGGCATCGTATCTAGATCTGGGAGTCTGGTCAGAAAGGAAAAAATACCATCGTTCTGTAGTTCTTATGATAGCAGACCTTGGGGTGATGTGTTTCTCCGTGGATCGTGCACTGCTCTGCCAGGAAGGCAGGTGTCGTTGGCCCTTTCTGGGGTCATCGCGGGAGCAGAGCTGGGAAGGCTCATGGGGCRCTCGTGCAAGCTTCTACGGTTGGCCCTGCGCAGCGGGTTTGCGTACGCAAGGTGGAAGGGACCATGGTGGTCCCCATGCAGACCTCCTGGGTGGGCTTTCCTAACGGTCACTCAGATGCAATTGCAACAGGACTAGGAAAACACTGGGGCTTGTTTTCCGTGTCGCCAGCRATAGGGAATCTGTTTCTACTCTTGCTAGAAGCAATGTGGTGGTGGCTGATCACTTGCAGYGTTAAAAAATTAAATTTTGGTCTGCTCTGCAAGACAGTGTCCTGTTTCCTTGCTCCTGCTGCCTTCCATTGAGTTTACTGGTGCTTTACCAAGGTCTCTGGATGTTCTTTTTCTTCTGCTATTGATCCGAGTTTATAAATGTAACTGGCAGGACTGCCAAGGTGGCTGAGTGCCTGCTGCATCCACTGAAGTCATTGGGGACTTGCAGGGGGTCACCGTTGCTCCTCTATTAAAACATTAAAAATGATTTACTAAGCCCTAACACTGCACTTCAAACGGGCGATCAGCAGATTGGAAACTGCTTTTCAGCGTTTCTGCAAGCAAAGATGTCCTGCTRGTTCTCCCTGCGGACCCGGGATTTGATGTTTTCTTAGAGGGACTCCCAGGGAGTCGGGCAGCCTGGGGTGAAACATTTTTGTTCGCAGCCATGCAAGTCTCCTTGGCAGGCTGATTAGTCCTGATAAAGCTGTCTTCATTTGCAGATCTCAGCTACTGCTCAAAGTTGGGAAAATATGACTGCAATTAGTGTGTGCTTGCTAAGAGACAGAGTATTGYCCCGTGTAGGAGAGCCAGCTGCACCGCTGAGCTCTGGCGGCGCTGTCGTAGYCGGCGGCCAGCTCCGCTACCAGGCRGTTTTTTGGTGCAAGATAAAGAAAAACRGTTGTGATTTCCCCAGAAAATCTAGGTGTTGTGTAACAGTCATGATGATCTTGTAGCCACTTCTGAGCTTTTCTTGAGGATTGGTGTGGGACCAGCTTCTCCATYGGATCCTGCAAGCTCTGAGCTGATGCTGGGGCTGGTTCCTGCCTCCTTCCACCCTGTGCAGGGTGGCAGTGAAATACGGACCCGTTTTTGCCTGTGAAGATGTCAAATGAGAACTGGACTTGTAAGTGGTTAAAATCCCTTGGTACTGCTTCCAACAGCAAGATGGCCTCACCAGAATTGCTCCTAACCCTGTTTTTTTGTTTTGTTTTCTTTTGTTTTTTAAGAAAAGAACAATGCCTTTGTGATTAAAAACTCGTAACTGGGGATTTGGATTGGGTTCTTGGCTCTGTTGTAAGATTTCTGTGTGACCCTGGGCAAGTCACTTAACCCTTCTGTTGTTCATCTGCAAAATAGGGATAAGGCGACTTCCTTCCTCCAGTGATCCGTGCTGCCTGTTTRGACACCGAGCTCTCAAAGTCAGAARTCCGCATTTACAGCAGCAAGTACGACTGGGCCCTGCTCTTGTTTCAGGAATAGAAAGGTGCTCCTGTAATAACAAATCCCGGAGGTGCCTGTTGCCACTGTGCAAGGAGCTCCTCTGTCTAAACAGCCTGGAAACCACTAGGTCCTTCATCATGAAAGGCTGTGAAAGCCTCTTTTTTTCTTTTTTTTTTTTTGCTTTGAGTCAAAGGATGTCATTTTATTGTCTTTCCGAACTGTTCATCTACATCCCTGCCTTCCCTCCCCCCGCCTTGACTCATTTCTCTAGGTTGGAAGGTTGAGATGGGTGAAGTCCAAGCGCTGAGCTGACACAAAATAATTTCTCGGAGTTTATATGAAAAACAACTTCCACGTGAGCTCCCCTCTRCAAAATCCTGCTTCAGATGTCTTTGCAGAGCTTCAGTGATTGAGGGGGGGGAAACTTTTCTGCAGGGTTTTTTTTTTCCCTCGCAAGCAAGACTAAAAAACCCCAACTGTTTCTATGAGGAGAAGTGGAAAAATAACAAGAAGGAGCTAGGCCTTGGTTTGAAGTGGCCGAATGCGCTGCGCTGCCCTGTTCGCCTGCACGGGGTAAGCGCTTACGCCTGTTCATGAGGTCGCCGCGTTAGTCCGGGTGGTTGAACCCGTGCTGGATGCGTCCCTGTTCCCTTCCTGCGGCACCCGGCAGCTTTAGCGCCTGCAAGAAGTGAGCGACGTGCTTGTGCGTGTGCTTGGCTAGCGGTGGGGACCTGAAGAGTGGACCCGGTCTGCCATGCCGGCGTGCGTCCGCGATACCTCCCGTATTTCCTGATCGAATCTTAAGACTGAGAGTGTGACGGAGCCTTATAAAGCCGGGCTCTGTCCCGGGGCAGACCCGCTTGCTGGCTGCTGGGCCCTGCTCCTGCCTTTTACAAGCTAACGCAAGGCTGATGTGACTTGCGTTAAAACAGAACAGACCCAGCTGCTATTTGGGCAAGCCCAGTTTGGCATCCGGCGTTGGATTTTCGCGCAGATTAAGGAGATTAAAACACTAATGCCCATTGATAGGGTTTAAAGCTTTATTAAGTCCTAAAAGGTGGTGTAATCCGGCAGAAAGCTCCGCGCAGCTGCAGCGTAAGCAGATCGAGGCTGGATTTCCTGCCTCGGAGTGATAGCGGAGGTTTCTCAAAAATTGTTATTTGCAGCACTTGCTGAAGTGGGGGCACCAAAGCCTCTCCCAGCCGGTCCATTTAATGGCCCTAATTTTCAGGGCAATCCATGCCAACCATGTGCRGGGCTGCGGGCAGCTCAGGGGCCAGGCAGCCGAGCGGCGTTAAAGTTGYGCCCAGCAAGGAGCGTAGGGTGAAAGAAATGCAGCAGCTAGTGCCGGTCCTAAGGGAGAGGAGGAAGGCAGCACCCGCAGAGAGCTGCGAGAGCCTGCCGCGGCCAACAGCACGSAGCGGGCGTGCGAAGCCGCTGGGTTCGCTGGGTTTGGGCTGCTGAGTTGGCTTTTGTGTGAGCTTTCCCGCTGGAGAGTTTCCCACACTCGGCTGGGCTCCCCGCTGGGAGCAGGGAGGATGCAGCCCCCGCGTCTCTGCGTCCCATCGTCTGAAATCTGCCTGGGGGCTGGGTTTCGAAGGGGACCTGCGGATCCCGATAACCGGATCCCGATAACCGTGATGCCGATAGCAGGTCTCTGTGTTTGCCCGATCTTTATCTGCTTTTACCTGCCCCCTTTCCGCCTGGTTTCCAAGCGTGGAGGATGTTCTACCACCGCAAACATTTTTTGGAGACGAGGAGGGGGGCAAGTCCTAGCCAAGTGCTCTGTGGGTAGTAGATGGCCCGCTGGAGGCAGTGCCTGTGAAATGGAGCCCCTTGTGTATTGAGGAGTGAAAATGCGATCCTGCTTAACCCTTTCATTGCCCTCAGCCCTTCCTCTAGCAACGTGCTGAGCTTCCGAGAACTGCAGGTATCTTGGAGGGGGGGAATCCCAAGATCGTGGAATGAGTCAAAGTAGCATGACAGGACCAAGGTCCCAAAGAGGCAGCCTGGCTTTGCACGGTGGATTTGAAAGGAGGGAGTGACCCTTCCGATGCTGTCGATAACCTCTGCGGCCGTAGCAAGCCGCARCGGTGCTCGTGGTCGCGGGAGTGACGAAGGCTCTTCTCTCCGCGTTTTCTGTGCGTGGCTTTCGTCGAGGAGTCCCGAGCGGCGCTGAGAACGGCCGCACCAAAAGTGAGCTCAGACCCACCCTGGGCCCGGCGGGGTCCTCGCGGGAGCTTTCTGGCTCAGACTGCCCGTTGGCACAAGAGCAGCGCCCGGTGTTGCGGCGCACGCGCCGGACCCTGTGTACACCTCTGCGCCTTCTTCCTGGGGATGGGGCTGCCTTGGGGCTCGCCGTGTGCCCTTTTCGTGTCGGGGTGGGAGGGAGGTGGTGGTGAAGCTCTGCTCGTTTCAGGATACGAGGCAGACAGGGTTTGCAGAGACAGATAATATCTTTCTTCAGATCAATTGACATAACTGGAAAAAGTGCGCAAACCCTTGGGTGTAGGCTTTGCGTCTGGCCTGCGTCTCGCAGCAAGGAGCTCTGAACCCCCGGAGCAGGGCTTTTCCGCACGGTCAGCTTATGCCCTGGGGCAGCGAGATCCATCCCTCTAAGGGGTCTTCAAGCAACTGCAAAGAAAAGCCCACRGCTGGCGGAATTAGCACTCGCCCAAGGCAGGCTTGTGACTCCACTGAGAGCATTTTAGGAAGCCTGAAAGCAAAAAGCTGACAAGTTTCAGCCTAGAGCGCTCACGGGTGCCAAAGCCATGGGCTGAGTGCCTGCAACTTGCATCTGCTGCTACATCTCTGAAGCAGCCTCTGTCCTCCGTGGTGGGCCGTGCCTGCAGGACTGCAGCACCCGTTCAAGCTCCGACCGTGGTCGTGCTGCGGCAGCGATGCTTGGAGCTTTGCTCTTTCTCAGAGGAAATCTCCGCTGAGCGTGTTGACGCCCACCGGCAGGTCCTGCGTGGCCCACGGGAAGAGGGCTCTGGCTGCGCTCGCCGTGGGGCCGCGTCATTCAGGATGCACATCAGCAACTCGGAGATAGGCGCAGGCCCTGAAGGCCGAAGAACCGGGTGGGATGTGCTTCGCATCCCAACCTCTTAGACCCTTTCATCTTTAGGAGCCTTCCGCCTCCAGGGACAAACTTGGAGCAGATGGGACTATAGAAATGGCCCTGGAAGGAAACCAGCTTGCTGGCACAAAAAGGGGAGCGGGAGAGGCTGGAGGCAGCAGGGCGGCCGCGCTCCCGGGGCTCGCCGGGGCCGGGGCTCGGTGCGGCCCGGGGGGGGGGTGTTGCGGGTGCCCCGCGGGGAGCCGAGCGGGAAGGCGAGGGCGGCTGCAGCGGGGCCCCTTTAAGAAGATGTTTGCAGCCCGGCTGAGGCTAATCACCAGCAGCTCCGCGCGGGGCGAGTGGAAGGAGGTTGCTGATTAGGGGGAGGAGGCGACGGAGAGGCCGCCGGAGCCGCCGCGGGTGAGTTGCCGGTGCCCGGGGGTGCTGCGCTGCGCCGCCCGGGGCTTGCGGGCGGGGGCGCCGGGCCCGCTGCCCCTTTT
>NW_020449141.1:622018-659460 GCF_003343035.1 Apteryx rowi | reverse complement strand
CTGGAGAAGCCCTCAGTAAATAAAGTCCTCCACCAGTGGGGAGGATTAACGCTGGTTTTGAAGCAGGGTGGTTCTTTGCATTCGGTGTGTCYGCGGGTTCCTGGGTGCTCAGATGCTCTAGCAGCGAGACTGGAGGTGCCTGGAGCTGGACRCAGTCGCTTGCCCTCAGAAATACCAGTCCTGCAGCTCTTTTTTTTCAGCCAAYTTAATTTGAGCATCTTGCGTTTCTCTTTGTTTCCAAAGCCTAAAGCTTGGCAGATGAGCAATGGCAAGACTCAGAGCATGCTTTTCTCCTGCCTGGGGGTTGGGAAGGGCTTTTATGTCCCTCTGCTGAATACAATGACCCGGGGCAGGGGGTGCTGGGAAGGATCCTCCTCCCTGGAGTCCCAAGGAAATCAGCTTTGTAAGGCCTTGAGCTAACCTAGACGTAGCTAGACCTCTGTCTGTCTGGTGGGAGCAAGGGCTTTACTGACCACAGAGGTTTTTCTGCGTGGCCATTTGATGAAGTGGCTTTTTCTGGTACTCTTGTACAGGAGAGTTCGCCTGAGACGTGGTTTCCCCCAGCAAGCCAGGGATGGTGTCAGAGTAGTCTCACGCTCCACCTCTGATCTTGTCTTTCCCTTTAAAATTCCCCGGCAAACGGAAAAGGGTGATCTGTACAATAGCTCCTCCTTGAAGGTCTCTATAAATGGTTTCCTGCACTGTTGTCTGTCAACAGAGCTGTCGCCTCCCGTGGTTACAGAAACGGGGACGTACAGCTCCTCTCTGCGCTGGAAGGGCTAGCACGTGTCTGAGCCCGGGAAAGGGAGATTGCCGTCTTCTCGTGATACCTGATGCGCGCCGAGGGTTGCGGGGCTCGTGCATAAGGTCTGAGGCTGTAGTCTGTGAATGCTTCGGGTGGTGCTGGCACCGCTGTTTGGTTTGGCCTCCCCTCTTGCCTCTGTGAATTGGACTGGGATTGGAGATGTGACGGGGAAACTAGCCTTGCATGCCTTTAAGAATAAAAAAATAAAAAATAAAATCCTTTAGTTGAAACACAGCTCAGGTCCACGCTTCACTCGCTGCACATCCACCCAAACGCTTCTGCCCRTGCAAGGGAGGTGTGGGACTTCTGCTTACACCAGCAACTGCTGCCTTATCCTAACCTCTGGTTGCACTGAAACGTGGTCTGAGCCTGCGTCYGTGGTGCAGCCGGGTCAGCGCTGTGGCTCCCACTGCAAAACAGCCTTTCGCTGCCTGCCTCTCTGGTGCTACGTGATGTTTCGCTTGCTGTTACTGACTGAGAGAGGAGATATGGCTGGAGACAGAAATGAAGCTCAGCCTTGGAGCACCGGTGCTTGGGTCTTCCTCAACAAGCCGGCAGCGACCTGGACAAGCRGCAAGGTCTCTGCTCTTCTCCGAACCCCCTTGCTCCATCTGAGTGGCTGCAGCAGCGCAAGGGTTAAGCCGCAAGGGGGAAGTGGGACTGAAGCCGGGGAAGCAGTTTGCAAAACTTCTGTCTCTTGTAAATGAATGAGGGAGTGAGAGGCGAACTCCAAATGAGCATTTCCGGACCCGGGAGGGGGAAGCACGGGAGAGGGAAGCACATGCGGAGAGTTGGGGCCGTTCAGCCTAATAGCCTCTGTGCTCGGTGCGTGCCCTGCGACTCGGTGCTCTTTCCATGTGGGGTCTCGTATCGAAGCGCTTAGTCTAGAGCAAGACTAGCTTGTTCCTCTTCTGCCAGGATCGCTCTGAAAATGGATTCACCCCTAATGAACGAAAGGCTTTGCACTGGGTGCTGCTCCGGAGCAGTCAGTGCACTTTAAATGCTTTGTCTTCATCTGTGCTAATTGCCAAGCGTCAGCAAGCCCCAGAGCACAGCGGAGGGGGGCTCCTGGGTCTTGCATCAAGTGAACTTACTCTCCTTCCACGCCTGCTCCTCCGAGACGGCCCTTGTGAGGGCTGCTTTGAAGGAGGACYGCCTGCAGAGATGCAAAATGAAGCTTTTTGCTCTATTCTTGCACGGTCAGGAGCCTCCTGGTCACCTCTCTGACAGCTCTTGGGTTGTTTTGTCCTACTGAAGTGTAGTTTGGTGTCCTCTGCTGTTTCTAGGTCATGTCTGCTATCGCCCTGGTGAAAATCTGCAAGATGAGAAGGAAATGTAGCCAGTGACTAGATGGTCCTGAGCTGGCAGCGAGCCCAAAAYGGTAGCCAGGAGCAGAAAGGCTCCAGCTCGGAGCTTTGCTTCRCCAGCTCCAAGTCGGATGACTGCAATCAAATAATAGAAATGTTTCTTAGTTACCGCTTCTTACTTCTGTGTTGGCAGTGGCTTCAGGAAGCCTGCAYGCTGGCTGAGCCCTCTTCCCAAGCCCCGGTTGTGCTGACTCCCCTCAAGTTGCCCAGAGGCCCTGGAGTCAGACCAAGCCATGCACTGGTGTTCCCCGGTACCCGCGCATCCCCGTCGGAGCCGGGATGGATCCGCTGCGTTCGGCGCTGCATGATCCCTGCAATGTCCGGCTGGGGAGCCGAGCGTGTGCCGGTGAAGCGTGGGCTGCTCACACCTCAACCCTTGGCTTTTTGCTTTACTGAAGAAGGTGGCAGTAGCRGCTGGGCCACGCTGGGTGTCTGTCCAGCCCCAGCTTTGCTGCCTCCCTCCCAGCTCCTAGTGTCCCCTCGTGGCCTTGTGAGCTGCTCTGGGGTTGACTCCGTCACTGTAACTCGCATCTGGGAGGCAGAAAGACTTGAGTCGCGTACRGGGCAGGATTCACAAGGTCTGTGTCCGGGAGGGCTCTGGGACACGAATGCTGGACGTGTGCTCCAGGCCTTCCCTCTTGTCCCTGTCGCAGYGCCTGGGGCACGGCGGAGCGGTGCTCTGGCCTCTCGGAGAGCTCGGGAGGATTTGGTGCCCGTTCTGATGGTCAGGGGAAGCTAGACGCCTCTCTGGGGTTCCTGCAAAACCCCCGCGTCCCTGTGCTTGGAAGATGCCTAAAGCCTTGATAGTGAACTGGCTGCAAATTTGGTGTGAGATGTGGGAAGGACCTGGAAGCTGCATCTACTGCAGTCTTGCCAGTCTGCCGTAGCTAGCTGGGAGCTATAAATTCTCCCTCTGGTTCTAAAAACATCTCCGTTACGCCCAATGGTCATAATTTTGTAGGATTGTTGATCCCAGTAATTGAAAGGTTAGTTGGTCTGCAGTGTTCTCTTGACAACATCTGTGGATGCTCAACTGTCTGGGAAGCTGTTATGTTTTCACGCCCTCGACTGACTGATACGCTGTTGTTTGCTGCTAGGAATCTTCTCTCTGCCATAGCGTGAACCCATCCAACAAATCTGGAAGCCGGTGGTGTTTTCAGTCTAGCACAAAGCACTCCGCGGAGGGAAGGGGGAATTGTGCCCACGTCAGAAATCTGTGCAGCATGTTTATCTTCTGGGCACTTGTAGCTCAGCAGAATGGAATGCAAAATCTCCAAAAAGTAACTAAGGGCTTAAATACGGGGAGAGGTAGTGGCGGCTTTTGGAGGGAGAGTCCCTGTCCCTGCTGGTGTGCAGGGAGAAGGGAACGGGTCTGATCTCGTGCGAGCTGGTGCAAGCGTTCAAAACCAGCACGGTGCTCGGTGCTGCCCCGCCAGAGCTGGCTCTCGGAATCGCTTTGCTTTCCTGCTCGGGACCGTCGTCTTTCTGAAGCCTTTGTACCTCCTGCCCATATCGGGTGCAAACCTTGGGGGTTGCTGAGTGGTGGGTCACGGTTTTACAAGTCAGGACTGGGAAATGCCGGTAGCCTGGGACCGGAAGGGCTTGGTCACCTACTGCAAAGCAAGGCTGAAGGCCATAAATGTCACAGCGGAAGCTGCTGCCAGCCCCAAACGCGCATCGTAATTCTTCAGGCTGCTTGGCAAGCAGTAGCTGCTCCCTGGATCTGAAGGAAGCTCCTTTATGATTTGCCCTGCAAGCGTTAGCGTTTCTCCGGCGATGGCCCGTGTATCCACACAGTGTGCAAACGGGTACAGTCTGGCGGCGGGCAGTTGCAAAGCTCGGAGGATGCAGCATGCTTTGATGGCAAAGGTGCTACCTCCCGGCTGCCTCGGTTTCTTGGTGAGCCATTCCAGGTATCGGATGAGCGTACGCTCGCGGAAGCCCTCAGCGTGCGGCCTGCCTTCGCCTTCCCCAGCCACAGCTGACCCGGTCAGCTCGTGGGCTGTGAACAGTGCAGCATCTGTCCAGCTTCTCCAGGCCCTCGGTTCTCCAGCTGCGTCTCCCAGGAGGCTTTTCGCAAAGCCCGGCCCGCAGCTGCCCGTGCGTGGGGACGGGCTCGCCAGCTCCAGCTCTGCCCCGCGGGGGCCGGCGGCGCAGGTGGGCTCCCCAGGGCGAGCTCCCCTCCCCGAGGTGAGCCTTTCGTCTGGGGCTCGGCAGATGTTGCCTTTGGCTCGCGTGCGACGTGCATTAATTACAGCGCCGCATCCCAGAGTCTTTGGCAGAATAAACTTCGGAGCAGCTGTCCCTAAGTCAGCCTGGAGGCCGTGCCGTAGCCTTTGGTTTGTGCACGCTCGGTGCAGCGCTGCCTGAGGGTCTCCGCACCTCCAGGGTCCACGTGGAGAAGTTTAACCTGGCAGAGGGCAGAGCAGCTCTCTCAAATACCGTGTGAGCGCACGTTGCCACATGCCTCGTGTTTATCCAGGGACGCGCGTGGGGGTGGAAGCCAAGGAGCCTGCACGAGGCTGTGGTCTCCGGCATCTCCGTCCCTGTTTTGCCAAGCGAGCAGCCCCCATCTTGCCAGTGTGTTGGTGCAACTGTCCCAAGGGTGTCCTCCAGCCATCCTCAACACGGGGAAGCACGTAGCAGTCGCGTTACGGTGGCACTGTGTTTYGCTGCTGTTTGCTGCTGCTCACAGCTATGCAAAAGCCCCTGTGCAAAGATGAAGCAATGGCATTTGAGGTCTGATCCTGCCGTTGCCAGGGAATTAGCGGCCATCCAGAATTTTTTTTACAGTATTGTGTTTCTTAATCCATCCCTTCTCGCAGCATTCTGGAGGTGCTGGATCGGCAGCGCTGGCACGGAAAGCGCCGCAGTTTTGGCATGGTCCCTGCGGAGAACACAACAGTTCACCCAAGTCCAGGCTATCCCGGCAGCCTGTCCCCAGGGCAGCCACCGCTTCTGCTCCGGTTTCATTCGGGGATCTTTCTATTTTAGACAGGCGTCTGCCGAGAGCGGTCCCTGCCGCCCGTCAGCGCAGCCCCGCGCGCCTGTGCTGCGGGCCGCAGAGCGGTCCTGCGCCTCGGCCGCATCCCGCCTCTGCTGGCGCAAACCCATTGGATCGCCCTGGGATGCTYGAGTCCTTCCCAGCTAACAAAAGACCGTCTCTTCCCGGGCTGCTGCCTCGATGCTGCTTGTAGTGCTGGGAAGCTAAAAAGAAAGATGGTGAATATTTTGGTTGCAGTATTTCCCCTGTGAGTTTGCTGGGCAAAGGGCGGTAGACGTCTCTGCATCCCTGTTGTCGTGCAGATCCCCCGAGTTACAACGTGGGGTTTTTTTCTTTCTTTCTTTTTTTCTTTTTTTTCCAAACAGGAGCCGGCGCTAGAGATGCTGGAAGAGCTCGTCCTTTATATCACTTTTTCCTCCCGCCCAGCCGAAGCCGCGTGGGCCGTGCTGCTGGCTACGGTGCCGTGCCGCGCCCCGGCTGGCAGCGCGGCGGTGGCGAACCCGCACCCCTCCGCTCCTCGCGCCCTGCGGCTTTYGGGTTGCCGAGGGCTCCGAGTCGCGAGCCCCCCTTGCCGCGCTGGGGGGAAGCGTCGCAAGGCTTGGCTGTGCGTTCCCGCGCGCGGAGAGAGCGTCGGGCTCGTTTGCCAGCGGCTGCCGCGGCTCGTCGGCGGAGCTCGATGGACAAGAGGAGCGAGGAGATGCTGAGGACGGCCCTTGGCTCTACCACAAGCGGAGAGTGGCTTTCCGCTCCGGTCGTTTAATTTTTCTGCGCACGCTGCCTTAGCTGAGCCAAATTTCCCAGGCTGCTGTCTTGGCCCACGCGACCCGCGTGCTTCAGGCTCTCTTCCACCGGCGCAAGCGGTTCCCACGCGCTGCCCCGTCCCRATCGCTGCGGTCAGCCCTACCTGCTTCGAGGTGTACGGAGATTTTGGTGTTCTCCCTTTGCGCCGGCAGTAGTTAAACCGTTGCATAACCTGATGCTTCTGCTGGTCGTAGCATACTTTCCGTGTGATTTATTTTTTCTAGCGGTATGTAGGAATTTTTTCCGTTTTTGGCCTTGCCGTTTTGAAACGGTACTAATTCGGGATCTATGGAAAGACCTCTGGCATGCCGGACCTATAATCTTTTCAAGGAGCARCGCAGCAGCCAGCAGTGTGTTGCCAGCTGTGCAAAAGCCTGAATTTGTGTGGGTCTGGTACAAAGCTCGGGAGCAGCCCATCGTTCCTGTGCGTGTCGAATACGGCTTGTTTGCTCGCTAGTGGATCGCTGCGCAATGCTGCTCTAGAGAGCCCAGGAGTGGGGGTTGGAAAGAAGCATTCAAAGTGACCCAACAGTCTTTATGATGAATTCTGGTTGGGGTTTTGGGGGATTTTTTTTGTTTTTTTTTGTGCTTGGCGTACGTTTGAGCATGTTGAAGTGGGCTGTGTTCRCAGGAAGTGAGTGCTTCCTACTTGCAGATCCTTGCAGGCTCCGGTCTGACACGGCTTCCAAGGCTCTTGCCGGTCACCAGCGGAGAAGGGATGACGTGTTTGTGCTTGGAGGTAGCCCCTTTAGACCAGCTGCACTCCTACGCACAAATCCCTTTGGAGGGAAGGAGAGGAAAACATGTAGCACCTCATAAAAGGCCAAAAATAACAGAGTTAGGCAAACAAGCAAGGAGCTAAAGTCTGTGTTCCTGCTTTCAGTAATGTAATGAGGACCTATGGAGCTTTGCAAAAAAMCCCTTTAATTTAGAGTTTGCTCAGGCTGATGGATCCAAGGACATTGATCAGCAAGCAGCTTGCAGGGGTAAGGTTTTTATGAGTGTGTTTTCCTAAAACCTCAGTTGCTTCTCTCTCCATGCCTGCATTAGAGGAGCTCGGTTCCCCTGCATGTTTCATAGCTCCAGCAAGGAACTGGCTGGGACCTGTGGCTGAGTTTGTGCATGCTCCGCATTGAGACGTCTCCTGTGTGTCTCCGTACCAGCAGAGCGGAAGCAGCCTGAGCAGGGAGGCGCTGTGCCTAGGTGCGATCAAGCAGCATTGCTCAGTAGTAGCTGCAGATCTTCTTTCCGGGTAGCAGATGCTTCTGCCTCTGTTGCCTGTGTGAGTGGATGGTTCCTAACTCTTTTTTTTTAAGAAGGGGCTAAATGAGGCAGGTAGCTCCACAGATACCTGCCTTCTCAGCGGTAGCGGTGCCCAAGCGCTGTGCGAACCCACAAACTCCGTAGCCACCTCGCACATGGGACAAGTGCCCTGGCCCTTTGGAAAGTCAAAGGGTTTGGTTTCCCCCTGACGGGTATCAGCAGTATCACGAAAGCTTCGTTACTGTACAGGCGTTAAATGGTGTAGCCCCTTCTGTTTTTGTGGATGTGCCATTTCTCAGTTTTCAGCAGGCTTGTGTAGGGCAACCGTAAGAGCTAGAGGTGAGCTGGGGACAGCAGCCTCTCCATCGTTTCAGCTGCAGCTAGAAGGGGACGTGTGTCAGTAGATGCAGAGGACTCCTGCGTCTGACGGAAAGCCACCCAGTTCCCTGAAAAGTGGCCGCAAGACATTTAAACCAGCAATCAGCGTAGCGTTGTAATTATAGCGGTAGGGAGCAGTGGGCAGATTTGTGTAGGTATGCGAGCCTTTAACAGCAGCACCTGTGCAGAGGACCGCTTGGCCAAAAGCCTCCGTCACGCTCGCTAAATAAACTCCTGGACTTGCGCTGAGGAGTTTCTCGGCGCGGCTGCTCCTCTCCCTGGGGCGCCGCATCCGCTAAATGCGCGAGCGGCCGAGGCGAGGGTGGGACGGGCTCCCCGCGGAGGTGGCCGGCTGATAGGGACCGAGCTGCGGGGCTGAGCGCTTCTTGATGCTCTCTGCTCAAGTAGGCTTTGCGATGCCTGCAGGGAGCAGGAGAAATGAAGATGCGGGATCCCATATTTGAGGCGATCGCAGGCGAAGGAAGCTCTTGCGTGCCTGTCCCCTCTCGGCCTTCCGGTGCACACTTGCTGTTGTTATTAGCAGCGATACAGCATGCGCTTTATTCCCGCTTCAGATGTGACAGGCAGCTCCTTTCATTCCCTGCCAGGAGGAGCGTCGCCCCGCGCTCGGCAGTCACGCCGTGCTGCGTGCCGCCCCTGACTGCTCTGTTTGCCTTCGCAGGTCCCGAGGCAGTTCCCAGCTACGCGCCCAGCATGACGGACGCTCCCAGAGATGCTGGCCTCAAACAGGCAGCGCCRACGCGGCCGGAGAAGCCTGCTGCGGACTTCGGCTACGTGGGGATAGATGCCATCCTGGAGCAGATGAGGAGGAAAGCGATGAAGCAGGGGTTCGAGTTCAACATCATGGTTGTGGGTGAGTTCTCCCTCGCGTGTCCCGGGCCAGCTGCCTGCAACATGCTCAACAAGTTGTTTATTTTATTCTTCTGTGACAATGTTTGTCCTCCTCGGGAACAGCAGTTGAGCTTCAGTGCTGGAGCCTTTGCCGCAGGAGTCAGCAAATCCTGCTTCCCTTATCGGTTATCGCTGAAGCTCAGCAGTTGGAAGAGGCCTGTCGCTCAGCGTGGTCGCATGCACCTTCCCACGTGCGTGTTAGGACTATTGACGCATGCCACTGTTGGCGTGCTGGAGCCCTGATCTCCGCTGGTATTTCCACCGATTTGGCTGAAATTCCTGCTCGTGCATTTACGAGGAGCCTGGTGCAGCGCTGGGTAGCGCAAGCGCTCGCTGCCCGGCCGCAGCTTCCTTGCTGCGCGGCAGTGGAGCGATTCCAGCTTATAGCTGGTTGCCGGTGCCCGTCCCTGCTCTCCGAGTTGTGTGGCAATGCATGAAACGCTTGCTAATTGCCGTTGGATTTGAGGGGTGACAAGGTAGGGGAGCAAAAAACTTTCTAAGCAAGTGAAGAAARGCCACGCGTGATTTACTGGTGCAAAAAGTTGGGTCTGGCTGGCCGGGCTGTTCAGSTTGATTAACTTCTGCATAGGGACAGCACCTTTGGGGAACCGGAACAGGGCAGGGGGGAAGCAGGGCGTCCCGCAGGTTTGCTACACRTTAGGAAGGAGCGGTGGAAGACAGGCTCGCTTCAAGTTAAAAGCGACTGTAGCACCAGGTCACCAGTGAATTGCGCTCTTGTGTATGCCCAGGCACGTGGGCACACGCTGCGGGAGGCTGCGCGAGAGGGAAACGTTTGAAATAACAACTGCTGAGAAAACAAACGAGCCTCTTCTGCTTTCCTCCCGCTGTCGGTGCGTCCGTTGAGAAATGTTCCCGGCGCGCGTTTGGCCTGCAGAGTCCCTCCCGCGTCCGCTCGAGCTGCGGGGAGGCCGCGCGGAGCCGCGTCTCTCCCTGACGCTCCGCAGGCCTTCGCCGGCCGCTGCGCCAGGGAGCTGCGGTGGGATGAGAAGTGGGAAACCCGCGGCGTGGCTGGGGGGGGGGGAGTCCTTCCACCTCGCTCGCTCGTGTGATGAGTTGCGTAGGGCTGCAGCTGCCCTGGAGTCACAGGTGCCTGTGGGCTAGGAGAATTCCAAAGAATTTGCTAATTCTGTTTAAAAAAAAAAAAAAAAAAAAGAATTTGCTAATTCTGTTTAAAAAAAAAAAAAAAAAAATTACTGCACTGTAGCTTCCCATCGGGATCTGCTGATGCCCTGCGCTTTTCCTTGCTGTTTTTTTATACACAAATTGGTCTGATATGCGGTGAAGTCTGCGCAGGACTCGGGCGAGGGGATTACTGCAAACCAGGTCACCGCAAAACCAGTTCTTGCAAGTCCCTGTGGCTTTTTCTTTTTACAAATCCGGCTTTTTGCAGCCAGTTTAGCTGCCCCCCCTGGGGAGGAAGGTTACAGCATCGTTCTTAAAAGCCTGCAGGCGAAATCGCCTGAACTAAACCCCCCCGTTGCCGTAGCAGAAGAGGCATCCGGCTGCCTCCTCCGGGCCCGTCCTGGGCTCGCAGCTCTCGCGTTTCCCCGTGCATCCTCCCCTTCCCTCCGAGAGCCGTTCGCGCTGAGAAGGCGCCTCGGCTTTCTGGTTTGAGGATGATGAGGGCCGTTCTGCAAGGGCCCGGCTGCGCCTCGGCAGGGCGCCGCGTGCGGTGCGCAAGCCCGTGCTTCGGAGCGGCTGGAAAACATTGTTCTCTCCTTGGCAGGCTCCGGGCTGACTGTTTACAGGCCGGGGAATTTGCGGCAGCATAAACAAGTCGAACGCGGCCCTCCCGGGAGACGCGGGGCGCGCTGGGGGCGGGCGGCAGGAGCGGCGTGGGCGAGCGGGGGGGTGTCCCCGCGGCGGGCACGGAGGGGTTATTTCGCCGGGGTCGGCTTCAAATGCTGTCCGTCCGGGGGATGCAYGCCGCCGCTGCGTGTCATGCTGCAGGCGCAGCCGCTCGGAGGGTGTCCGCGTCCGGCGGAGGCCACCGTGCCGGGTGCCCATACGGCGGGTGATGCTTGCTGCCCGCGGGGGCTGCAGGGAGACGAGCCCCCGTGTGAGCTCACTTGCCCTCCTTCACCTCCGTCACTCCGGAGGGGTGTCAGACTTTCTATACGGGATTCGTTTGGCTCCTTTATTCCCACGCAGCCTAAGCTCGAAGCCCTTGCATTAAAATGCCCGTCCGCACAGTGCTTGTCTCTTGACCAGGGGTTTTGCTCTGCCTTGACCACGTCCTCGTGATGGGTCTTTCCTGAAATCTTGCACCCCTATGGACCAGAGGGCTCAGGGGCTGCGGGTGCCCATCCCGCTCGGCCGCCTCCGCTGTTGGCAGCAGCAGCAGCAGCATCAAAGAGGGGATCAGACGCCCACGGTGGAACCACATCAGTCGGCTGCGGAGTCGCCCGGCAAGCCCGAGGCCGGGTCCAGCGCCGCCCACGGCTCTCGTCTCCGTTCCCGTTCCAGGAGCTCAGACTCCAGCAGTTTGGACAGGCAGAGACGCAGCGACTGCCACGAGTTTTAGCAGTGTGTCACCCCTCCTTCCCCCCTCTCCCCGCGCACGACTTCTAATTACTAGCAGCGCAGAGAGGACTTTGCGCTGCCTATATGCATTTATAGCTCGCGGGCCTGTTTATGCTTTGCCCCGAGTTTCTTCGGGCAGTCGAAGACCGGGAGTGCTTGACCCCAGCCTGATCCATACGTTTCTCTTGTAACGCAGCTGTGATAGTTGCTGACGAAGAGGGTTTTCCTGCACTGGATTGCAGAGCCCTGGGATGGGGAGCTGGGTTGCAGCCGGGTTGTAAGCTCAGCTTTTAATTGCTGCATGATCACCGAGATGGGAGCAGGCTGGCTTAACCTCCTGTGTTCCAACAGCACTAGGAGTTGGTGCCAAAAATTGATGCCCAGCGCTAAAGCGCTGGCCAACCCCACGGTTGGAGGCCATGGGTTTAACTCTTGGTGCCTTTGGCAACCTGGCCGGGACGTTGGAGACCATAAGCGAAAGCCTCGCTGCGTGCCGTCACCGTATGCCGGAGCTGGATCCGGTTTATCTCGTGTGCCCAAATGCTCTGCTTACGGGGACGGCGCTGTGGCGGCTGCACTCACTGGCTGGAGCGGGCCGGACTGGCAGCTCGGCAGAGCCGGCTCGAAGCGGGGGCTCCCGCAGGAGCTCTGCATTGATGGCAGAGCACGTGGGACAAGCCTCTGCTCCCCAGCTTTGGCGGAATTGCTCTGTTTTCTTTGCAAAGATCGCTCTCTGAGCTCAGGGGGCGACCTCTCTGGAGACTTGGGAGCTGACGGTGTCCTTCCTGCTCAGATCTGCCTCAGCTCTGGGGTATAAAGTGTGAAAACGTTTCTCCCGAAAGGCTGTTTTTTCAGAAGTTGTAGAAGCGAGTGCACTTAATGGGATAGGGTTTCTCTGACTCAAAGACRCTGCCAGTCTAGAGCTGTCTAAAAGGGCCTGTGCATCCAAGGGTCTTGTCTGATTGCAAAAGCAAGTGAGGCGGCGAGCGACGGGAATGGGTAATGAATGGCTCCGGCTTCTGTCGCCTGCTTTTGATCCTGTCCAGCTGAAGGCCTTACAAAGCCGCTCATCCCCCCAGCTACCCTGCTCTGAGTGTCCTCCCTGGGCTTTGTACGGCTTGCGTCCGCTCTTCCTTCTGAAACGCTGATTTAAACAGACTTTGCCGGTGCTGCCGTGTTCTWAAGAGGCTCTTTGCCTGGTGACCCATTAAATCAGGCCTCCTGCTGGAGTTGGACARTTGCTTTGTGTCTTTGCTGAAAGAGCCAGTCAATCCTGAGGGTTAATTTATTCCCTCTTTGTGATGCCGCTGTAAGTCGTTGGGTTGTTTCATTAACCCCATCCTGACTCGTCAGTATTTCCCGAAGAGCCTGCAGGAGGGCGCAGATGCAGATGTGCTGGGTGTATCCAGCTGCAGAACCCGGCCAGAGCCCTCCAGGTCCCACTTCCACGTGTCTGTCCAGCAGCGAGAGCCTTTAGCCAAAGGATGCTCCTTCCCTGGAGCTTCCTCACCCCATCCTCTCTTTCAGGGTTGTATACGTAACCGCAGCCTTGGTGCACCAGCTGTTAAAGCAAACGTGAGCCCCAAGGGTGTCCATAGCCTACCCGTCTTCYGGGTTGCTGTGGTTTGTGCTTGATGCTAAAAAAACAGCCCTCGTTCCGCCTTCACGGAGCCGGCTCCTTGCTCTACTTCCCCAGGTGCAGCTGCGTGGGGAGGTGCTTGCCCCATGGAACGTGGCCCTGGCAAAATGCTTAGGGAGCCACCCTGCCCACATCTCCGAAGMGAGCTCTGGTTGTCCTCGCTGCCCCCTTATGCCTGTGGTTAACAAGTCTCTTGTTGCAGTTGCACTTTTTACCTCCCTTGCGCAGAACCGGTGYAGGCTGAATCCGTCCCAGTGAGGGTGGCATGGAGGTAGCATCAGCCATTCCCTGAAAAGGTGACCTGGAAATGGGTTAGGRCTGACTGTTATTTATCTTGCTGTTTTCCAGGTCAGAGTGGCTTGGGGAAATCCACATTAATCAACACCCTCTTTAAATCCAAGATCAGTCGGAAATCTGTACAGCCAACTTCTGAAGAGCGGATCCCCAAGACCATTGAAATAAAATCCATCACTCACGGTGAGTCTCTGCAGATCCCGCTTGGTGGTTTGGCTTTTGGTCCTGCTGTGCCTTGTTTCTCCAGAGGCTTTCTGGTGTTGGAAACTTCCACTCTTGTCATTTGTCTGAAGGGACTGAGACCATCCAGAGGTGCTTGCTGGCCAAGCAAACTCATCATGTTTTCTCTTTATTCACCAGCATTGATTTAATTATGATGGAAGGGGCCAACTGAGGTGGTCACGGGGGTTGCGCTTCAGGGCAAATGTGGTGCTTTATCCATCACCTGATTTTGGGAGGGCAGGCTTGGCCCGAGCGCCCATCAGCGCTTGCCTCATGCAGCTGCTGCCTGCTTCTCTGTTTCAGAGATTGAAGAGAAGGGAGTTCGCATGAAGCTGACAGTCATTGACACTCCGGGCTTTGGAGACCACATCAACAACGAGAACTGGTGAGAAGGCTGAGCGGGAGCGCTGTGGGCCTCAGCTCGGGCTGTGAGGACACCACCATCCCTCCCTCGCCTGGGTAGACAAGGAGTGCTGTTAGGATAGAGCAGGCCAGGCTAGTCTTCTTCTGGGCTGCCCCCTGCTCTGCAGGGAGGCTGGCAAAGGCCACAGAGGTCGGTGTGGGTGGCGTGAAGAGAGGTGGGAGACAGCCGGGTCTCCCCGTGACAGTGTGTCCTCCCATCCAGCCTGTCACCTCAGAGACAGCACAGTGCCACGCTCTCAGGGGCTCAGCGGAGCCCTACAACAGCCCTGTTAGAGTCCACAAACGTCCTGCTGTTTCTGGCATGAGACAACCTTTGTTCTCTGCTGGGATCAGCTGCTGTGCTGGGGTGACCGGTCCTGTGACCTTGTTCACGGGTCCTAAAGGCCGAACTCTACAGTGAGTCTCTGGGACAGCAGCTTTCTCTGTGCGTAATGTATTCCTCCCTGGAGTAAGGCAGGGCTGTCCTCTGCGACTGCTCGCAGTTGGGTCSCTCGCATGGATGTGGTGAATGCTTGACCACACGTGCATGTGTGTTTCTACTATTCTGGGAAGGGTGGGAGGTCTCTTTTTGTGCACTGTGCACCTTCACATCCCCTCTCCTTTCCCACATTCCCTTTCCCTGTAGTTGGGTTCTTCGGAAACCCCTAGATGCTCTGTCATCTCACACTAGACTTTGTGGGCTGTCAAAAGGTGTCCTGTGCTCTGGGTAGGCAGTGGCTAACTGCTCTGCTGCGTTTTCCCAGAAGTAAAAAAACACGAGGCTCCTCACCAGGACTCTGAGATCTGCTTTGGATGGGGAGAGCAGGGGTCTGGCAGTGCCAGGCTGGCAGCGTCTCCTAGGCCATCTTAATCCTTCAGTACTGAAATGGACTGGGCCATCACAGCTTCCTTCTGTACCATGAGGTGGGGTGGGTGGACTCATGAGACTTGATGCATCTGAACTCCTCTTGCTCTTGTGCTAGGAGGCAGTGTGAAAGTAGAGGGAAATGAAAAAGGGGGAGGAAAAATCTTGCTTTCAGGGAGTCAGGCCCTGGAGTAGAGAAGGGAGGAATTTCTAGGCACTTGTTCTTTAAAAGACACAGTAAACAAGATCCACTACTCCCACGGTCTAAGGAGCRTAAGGAGTTGCCAAGCAGTGAACACATGAGCTTTGTGATTCCTGTTTCCTGCAGTTGCTGTATGAATGGGAGCTGATAGGAACTAAAATATCCCTTGTGGTTATTTATC
Source organism: Apteryx rowi (assembly GCF_003343035.1). NCBI lineage: Eukaryota > Metazoa > Chordata > Aves > Apterygiformes > Apterygidae > Apteryx > Apteryx rowi. The sequence goes on along the minus strand of NW_020449141.1, from coordinate 644,581 downwards.
TCTTTCTTTTTTTCTTTTTTTCTTTTTTTTTTTTTTCTTCCCATGGGATTCTGTAAGATGCTTCACTCCTGAGGACTCCGCTTTGCAGAGTCAGGCTAGCTGGGAGGTTAAGGGAGGTCCAGATCCCTTGCGTAAAACCAGTGTCATGTGTTTATGTCTCTCTGTAGCTGGCAGCCCATCATGAAGTTCATCAATGACCAATATGAGAAGTATCTGCAGGAGGAGATCAATATTAACCGGAAGAAACGGATCCCAGACACCAGGGTGCACTGCTGTATATACTTCATCCCAGCCACTGGCCACTCGTACGTACCCTCGCTCTTTGGAGCATGCCTTTCTTCTGGGCTGGGGACGGGGACCCATTCCCGCTCAAATCCTGTGTGCTTGTGTCTCCTACTTTCAATCTCACCTAACTTAGCTGCTCTGAATCATCCTCTGGATCCACCTTTCTCTCTGTAGAGACCAGAAGGAGCTCAAGTGTCCTTCACAAACCCCTAGCTGAAGTGCGTAGGGTCCRGTGATGTCTTGTACGCGCTTGTGGATCATCAGGAGCAGCATGGTAGCTGGGCATGCAGTCCTCCCCAAACAGCACATGTGAAGCCTGTCGTTCCTAAAGCCGTAGCCAGCTTCCTTCTGCATCTAGAGTCTTTGCAAGAACATGGCAAAGCTGCTTTAGCCAGGCAGAGCTTGGCATTTCCTCTTCACTTGAAGGGCCCCTAAAGCCTCCCTAAGTTTTGRTTGACAAAAGCAAAGCAAGCAACCGAGTTGCTTGCTTGCCCAATGATGGACACCAGTCAGTGAGCTCTGGAATTTGWTGGGAAGGCCGCCTTTGCAAACGGGAAAATGTTTTTTGGCTGTGACGCTGCCTTTGTAAGGGAAGAAGCCAGTTGTCCTAGGGCTATTGTACAGAGCAAGCAAACACCCAAACCCTTTAAGAGTATTTAGTAGATTTTGATTAGTCTTCAAGTGAGATGCAGTTTATTCCATGCAGAGCTTTCCTGTCTCTGGCACTTCTCAAATGACAGCATCAAAGGGCCAGATGTCTAATTTTTTTGGGCATGTAGCCCTCAGTGAATATCTTGGGCACTTAAAATATCTTGAGAAATCTGACTTGAAGTATCATAACATAAATGGGCCTTTTGATTTGTGTCAGTTCCTTCCACTTCTGGCTTTGTCTGCATGAGGATTTCTTTGTCTGTTTTTAAAAGTAAACTTAAACTGCCAGAATTGTATTAAGTTCAGCTTTTTCCTCTTCCCCGTGTAGAACTTTATTCCAATAGAAAAGATTTTATTTTGCTTGTGTCAGTGGGTAGACCAAAAATGCATTCCTCGCTGGAATAAGATGACTRCATGGGTCAGTTATGCCTTTCTTGTGTAACACGCAAAGCTTACTTGTGCGGATGAGGCCTTAAAGTCTCCTCTCGGAGGAGAGAGCAGGATGCTCAGCAGCGTCTTCGTCAGGTAGAGCAGATAAAGCACCACCACTATGGTCCGCGAGGGACTCCGTCCTCAGACTTTCCGATATGGGCATGGCTTTATCTTTACACCCGGGCCTCTGTCCTTTGATCCTCGTGGTACATTCTGCCGTGAGATAATCTGATAAAGTAGAAAATTTTTAAAAGGGGGATGATGGTTTTTAGACCAGTCGGGCTTGTTGATCCTGTTCATCTCTGAGAAGTGTGTCTGCAAACCCTGCCTCGGCAGTGCTTGAACCCTGCGGGTACCGCAGCCGCTTGCGTGCAGCAGCGGGAGGTTGCAAATATTGAGGCAGAGCGCAGGCTGGGCTCCCTGGGCAGCTCCCCCTCCCTGGGAAACCCAGCTCTCCCCCACAGCTCTCGTAGCATGTGTGGCCGTCACGTGTCGGGGGGAGGCACTGATGTCAAGCGGCTGGCCCCGTCCCCTGCCCGAGCCTCTCGAGCGGTGCATTCTGGTTTCTCTCGCCCACCGGCTCTCTGGCTAACAGTAATTGCATGGAAGTTCAACTGCTTTTTTTTCTTTCTCTCCAAAGAACATGTGTTTCCAATATCGGAACTAGCCCTGCCGTTGGAGGGACTTCGTTGCTGAGCCGTGCACGGATACTCCTTTCCCTGAAACAGCCTTGGGCCACGCGTAGCCTGATACCCCAGCTGGGGGCTGCCGCTTGGGCTGCTCTCAGGGCTGCGGTTTCCTGCCCAGGTGTCGGAGTGGACATCTGGCTCCCGAGTCCCCTCTTGCAGGGGGGTTAGAGATAAACTGAAGAACAGGAGGCTTTAGGGAAGGTGGGGAGCCCAAAGAGGGGGGGGGAACCTCACTGGGAGGAAGAAGTCTATGGGGAAATGTYGTTTCTCTGAGAGCTCAAGCAGGCACTGGGGTTCCTCTCTGCCCTCTCGCGAAGCCCAGTTAGTGTTTCTCTTCGCCACGGACATGCTTTCCCTAGTGCTGCCCTTGGTCCATGGACGTGAATGAAGGACGTCGCCGTCTCTCTTGCAGAACGTGGCTGTTATTGCAGCATAGGTGCAGAGGTTCATGCTCGTTTTGGGGCACAGTTTCACATGGGTGTCTCGTGGTGTTTAATGTAGGCTTTGTGCCTCTGCGGACGCAGGCGATCAGTGGTCCCTTGCAAAAGGGCGAAGGGAAGGGAGCTGAGGTCCTTGCTCCACTACCTCTGGCTTCTCCATGAGTAAGTGGGGACCGTTCCTGGAAAGGGCAGCAGCTCATCCTTGGTGCTCCAAGGACTTTTGCTAGGGGCAAGCTCACCAAGCTGTGCTGAGCTGAGGGTCCTGCAGGAACCCGGTGGCACCCATCCGCGTGCTGGCCCCCGAGCTGCCTGTGTGCTGAGCTTTTGCCTTGCCTTGTTCCCCACCACTGGCTGCATTTACCATCCGGTACAGACACAACCCCTTTGCCACTGAAAATCCCTTGAGCTAGGAGCATCTGTACAGTGACGGGGTGCACTAGTGCCGTCCTCCCCAGGCTGGCATTTACGCTGTCGTGCTGCCTTCAGGGGAGCTTTCCCCCTTCCGCGTGGATKGCTCAGCCCCGTTTCGGGCTGGTCGTGGCGTCGGCACGCGGCTGAAGGGTTAATCAGCTGGGAAGTTTCCTGCCTGCTGTTGCTGCCTCCCTTCGCGGGAGTGAGGGGCAGGCTTTGTAACTAATCTAGTTTGCGCACACACTGTCCTTCTTGTAACACTGCTGTAAAACTGTGTTTGCAAAGGCTAAGTAATGTGCTGGCAGGGGCTTCTGGCGGCAGCAGCAAAGCCCTCGCTCTTTGCCACCCAATAAATTCCACCGCCGTGACCCCTGTGAAGCAACTCTGAAATCCTGCCCCATCTTTCTCGGCAGCCCCGTTTTCTGGGTATACCGGACCTGTTGCTTGACGTCCTGATGCCCTACTGGTCCTTTCCCTGTTCGCTGTCCCCCGGCAAAGCCCGCGGTGCTGCGGCAGAGAGGGCTGGATTCCCGCCTGGCTCGTGGCCTTGCAGTGCTGCTGCCAGCCAGATCGGTGTAGCAGACTGACAGGTCCCARTGTTGGGGCTTGGGTGACTGCTGGATGCTCGCTGGTGTTTGCTTAATGCACGGCTCAAATTCTTGCTGCTAGTTGGATCTGGGACTTAACCAAAAGGAAATAACTCTGAAGCTCGCAGTGAATTTTTATTCCTATAATGGCATTTCAAGGGAACCAGCAGGAATGAGCCTCTGCTCAGATGTTGTCCATGCTGTATGCAGTGGCTGTAGTTGTGCAGAAATAATGTGTGCCAACCCAGGCTGGATTCCCCAAGCCCCAGAGGAAGAGAGGGAACAGGGAGCACCTGGCACCATCTGGGGTGGGCTGGAGCTCTTGCTGCCTGTGGCAGCTCCTGCTGCAGCTCATCCACTCTCCTTGGGCATCCTTCAACCCCCCAGCAAGTCCAAAGTGTGAGTGTCTAGTTACAAGTGTACGGTTCTGGGGACCATCTTGAGGAGGGGGAAAAAACATGCTTTTTCTTCTTGAATTCTACCCCTTCTTTGGGGATATGCTTGTGAGAAAGCTCTTTGCAGCAGATATCTTGCACCGTGAATGAAATAACTCATTTTCTCTTGCTGCATTGCTTATTTGTATATACAATGGTTTCATTGCTAATGCCCTTCAGGTTCTGGCATCAGCACCTTGTGGAGGTGAATTTGGTTCAAACACCCAGCTGAGTACAGCCCTGCTGGGCCTGCAGCTTGTCACAGAAGTAGTGGTTAAGAACCAAAACCAGTCCCTGCAGATACCAGTAAAAGTCACTGCTATCCTGGGCTGTGCCTTGCAGCAGGAGTTTAAGCTGAATTAGGTCTGCACTTGCCCTGTTGTGACCGTGACTGTATCTGCCTGTGACTGTACAAAGCTATYAGTGAATGTGCAAATTAAGCTCTGCACACTTGTGACTTCCTTAAAGCCATTCGGTGTCCTTCAGTGTCTTCAGATGAATGGCCGTGACTTCTAGCTAAGGCTCTCGTACCAGGGCGAGTCTTAGTGAGAAGTATCGCTTCCAAAAATCTTAAGTGTTTGAAAGGGGGCTTCGCATCAGGAATTAGTGGAGTATCTAGAAACCTGTAAAATAGTCTAAACGGTACAGTTTGCTCCTTGGTGGAGTCCTTTGCTTTCCTTCCTGTTTACCAGGACTGTGCAGGCTTTTTCAAGGAGAGCAATATTGCTCGGGGTTCAGCACATGGATCCCGGTGTCAGCCCCCTTCATGCCTGTGTGGGTTGTGATCCTCCTGTAAGATGAGAAAGCCGGGTCAGGGGATGGGATTTCTCCAAGGTCCGCAGCAAGAACTGAGCCTCGTGCGGGGACTCCCAAGCTYGGCATCCTGTGCTTGGCCCCGCTGCCTCCAACGCTGCCCACAGGCTTTGGAGGAGAACTGATGGACTGAGTGTTATACTCGCTGGAGTAAGCCTTCCCGGTTGGGGTAAAAAGCACGTACAGGCCAGGGAAAAAAGGCTGTTTGCTTTGATTGCTGRGAATTGCTTTTCAAGTACTTTGGCTGGGACTGCGGCTGCTGATTTTTTTGCTCTGAAATATCCTGAAGACCTTGTCTGTTGGTGCCGCCTGCTTAATGGCGCTTGTGCAGCAATCCCTTGCTCTTTCTTGTAGCCTCGCTGCTGTTTGTGCGAGTTGTGTCCCGGGAACAGTTTCTTGGTACTGCTTCATCACCTTCAAATCCTCATTGGCAGTTCTGTTTGCCTGAGCGCCTCTCTCRGGAGATGCTGAGGTTGCCTCTATAGACGACGTACTTGCAGAGCACCAGGGAGGTGGCAGATGCTTGTGGAAATGGAGCTCRGAGGCTGCTAGCGGCGTGCGGGGAGGGACGTAGGCTGGGTATGGCTTTGCACGCTGCTGTCAGACTTACCTGGAGGACGCCAGAGGCTCCCTGCATCAGTGAGGGCTTGGTAACGGGGTTCCTATGCCGCAGGCCGAGCCAAAACGCAAATGCCTTCTTGATTGTGAATCCATCTGCATGGGCTGCCTGTGCATCCTGKTCTTCACTTTAAAAGAAAAGCTGATGGAAGAGTCAGGAACACAGTCTCAGTGGGGAAGAGGCTTTTAAAGGGGAAAAATTGTTTGAAAATCGCAAAGAGAAAGGAGGGGAAAGAAGTCTGCTGGGAAAGGAATATAAGTGCATTGCTTCCTTGGAGGTCTGGGAAATACATTATGCAGAGCTCCAAACAATGTTTGCCAGCAGCAGTCTGCTTAGATGTGTCTGTGGGGGTTTCCTTGTGTGCTTTATTCCCCTTATTTGTTTATTTATTTATTTAATAGCCAAACTCTTTTGTTCCTGGAGGCCAGGGTGATCTGTGACTCCTGAGTTCATGTTAGCAACTTGTTTGCCCTCGTGCTAGCGATGCGGTCTCTGGGCTGTGCGTGCCGCTTGCCCGGCTCTCCAGCGGCTCGGGGAGAAGATTACGTGTCGGTCCGCCGGGAAGGGTGGGCGCGGAGCTAGCCCGATGCCTGAGAGGGGAGTGGATTTGACCAGGGAAGGAGGTGGATGAGTCACCGCTGCGATCTGCATCAGAGCAGCCTGGAGATGCTCTGCTGGGATGAGCCGCGCGCGGACGGGGTGCTGTGCGGGAGGCTGAGCAGGTCAGCACGGCTCCGTGCTCCTCTGGGCAGTGCTCCGCCGGTGCTGGGTTACACCTGAGCATTTTAACTCACCATCCCATTTATTTCCATTTCTTCCTTGGTTACACAGGCTTCTGGTTTGCAAACGGGGCTGACCTAGAAATGGGGAAATCTGGTTCTTGGCCCCAGCTCTGCTATTTCAGTCTATAGCTTTGAAAGGTGACTTTGCCTCTCTCTGCCCCGGTTCCCCAAGGATAAATCGGGTTGTGTCCTGCTGGCACCCCTCACCAGATGTGTTGTGGGCCAAAGCTGTGCGCTGCTAAAAGTGACGGCCCCCACTTGGAGACCTCCGTGTTTCCCTTTTTAGGCTGGCATTTGTTCAGCTCGCTGCCTGGGAACGTGTCCTCCATCACCTCCGGAGCTATCAAGGAGGGACTACAGCATGTGGAGGCATCCCCAGGCGGGCTTCGTCTAGCTAATTCAGGAACCACCAGCAATAAAAAGACCTTCAGGGAGAACTGAGGGCCTGAGTACCGAGGYAGGGTCATGGGCAGGCCCCCCGAGCCTTCATTGCTGTGTGGAGCTGGATTGCAGCCCAGAGATGCAGCGAGGAGAGTGGCACTGGAGGTCACATACATGCTGTCAGCAGGAGCATTTAGCAGAGAAGCATTTCCTGAGCGGCTGATTATTCGGGTTATGCAATCTCTGCAGCTTTGGTCTGCTGAGACTTTTGTTGTAGAAATTTCCTGACATTTTTGCCCTCTGGAACGCGCAGAGTCTCTTCTGTGCCATGTGATCGGCTTGAGAATTAACAGAGCCTTTTTGAATCTGAACCAGCGAATATGAGTTGAAATCCTGGCTTGTGCACGACAGCGGGTTCGTACTCTGTGCAGGAATGGGCTCGACCAGGAACAGCGACCTGTAGCCAATCTGGCGTGTCCCCAGGCAGCGTGTGCACGCGTGTGGCCTCCTGGGCAAGCCTGGAGAGGGCTTTGCACCGTGGTCGCTCTTCAACTTCTTGATTTGTGTTGTGCATCGCGGGCAGCCCGCCCTGCAGCCGGCAGTGCCCGTGCTCTGCTCCCTGCTTTGCCAAGGACTTGCGTAGCTTTGGGCGAGTTCCTGCGATCCTCGGTGGCAGAGCATCCGTTCAGAGATAAAAGCCCTCTCCTGCTTCCCAGGGTTTTGCGAGGGCTCACAGAGGAGAGCGTGGCGCTTTGAAACGAGAACGGGAAGCGTTTTAAGTGTTTGCAAACYGCTCGCGTGAGGCGGACGCATGCTGTCGTGCTTTTAGGAAAACGCCTTTACTTTTCCTCTCTGAAAGAAAACGATTCCCCCTCTGTGTCTAGCCTTTGAATGCCCTCTCTCTGCTGGCGGATCGCGGCAGCCCCCAGGTCCTCACTAGCTGCATGCGATTCCCTTTCTTCTGCTGTGTTCTGCAGGCTCCGACCGCTGGACATCGAGTTCATGAAGCGCCTGAGCAAAGTGGTCAACATAGTCCCGGTGATTGCAAAAGCCGACACGTTAACGCTGGAGGAGAGGGACTACTTCAAACAAAGGGTAAGGGCTGCGCATCTCCCCCTGCCCTGCTCTCCCCCTGCCTTCGCCCCGCAGGTCTGCAGAGCCGAGCGCCTGGCCGGGAGCCCGGCGCATTCCTCCGGCTGCAGCTCTGAGTGATCCCATGTGGCAGCAGGAAAGGCCTTCGTTCCAAACAGTTCCTGGTGTTTCTCTTGGATCGTTGTCAGTGCAGGATAAATGTTGCACTCTTAGTCTTGGGGCCTGTTTCTCCTGCCTCCTTTGTTGTTGTTGTTGTGATTACGCTGAGGCTGTTTTTTATTATTCTGGGAGGCGGAGGGTGCTGCATATAGAGCCTGGAAAACCCTTCCTTTGCACCGATACAGTAATCAGGCAAAAATGTGTGTTTGCTGAGCTCAGCTGGGCAAGATTTATGGGAAAAACAAGCCATGAAACTCCCCTGATCGCATTGGTGGGGAGCTGGTGGTGGGGAGCCGAGAAGAGCCTGTCCAAATCCGCAGCAAGGCGTGTGGTTTCCTCCGCGCACGCATGCCTGGTGCTGCTGAGAGGTGGAGATGCTTTGCTCTGGGTTTCGGCAGAGGACTATAAATCTGTTACCGTAACTGATGATGTGGCTGCAGGCGTGATGGCCTCGGCGCTTGCTGCAAAAATAAGCAAGCCACCAATSGCCTCTTGGCTTGTTGTTCTGAGAGTCTGAATTGCATTTCTGAGCACGAATAGGCCGGGTTTTGCTAAAGCCCATCACTCAACCAGCAGTTCCTAAATATCCATGTGCAATGCAGTGAGTCCTGAGCAGAACGGAGATGCATTGGGCAGTAGGTTTGCATGGCAGAGAAGATTGCTGGGGTTGTGGTCTTCTAGCCTGGTATTGAGCTGCAGACTCCCAACAGGAGCGGGGCTGTGCCCGTGGGTAGCTCATTGCCCTGAACAGGATAGGGTTAACTTCAGGCTCCATTTCTTAGCGTTTGGGACAGTAAAGGAAGATAAGCGTGGGGTGGGCCTCTTGCGCTCTGAAGTCCTGGCCTCCGCTRTCCCTTTGAGCTCCCAGGGATCAGGAGTTTGCTTCCTGCACATCTCTGCTTCGAGCAGGGATGTGAGGCAAGGGGAGAGGGTGGAGGGGGCTCTGCCAAAGGGGCAGTTTGAGGGGCCGTCTTTGCTGGGGATGCGGGGTGCAAGTGTCTGGAGGGGGCAGCATGCTAGCTACGGTGTTATTCAGTGCATCCATCTAGAAGAGCATGAACCTTCCCTTCCCCTTCCGTGARTGCTGTTACCATGCTGGGGTTGAGCTCGTTTTTAGTGTCTTCCCAGTTTGTGAAGAGCAGGRTCAGGAATTGAAATATTCAGCCCCCAAGACCAGACTGGATCCCAAATCAGCAAGCAGTTCCCTCYGCAGTGAGCTAAGGGATTCCTGGAAATGGAGCCGAGCCTTAATCCAGACTGGACTTGATGAGCGTGTCAGCCTGCTCATGGAGAGTTGTGCGAGGAGCTGGTGCTGGAGGATGGGAGGAAGGAGGGCTGGGGGCTGAAGAGGTGTGAGAGGTGTCAGTCCAAGGTGCCGCAGTCTAGTCTTTTCAATGGCTTTTCCAGATTGCTTGCTCCGTTCAGAGGCTGCAAGCGCGTGCGTATGCATRCACGCCTGTGTGTCTGTCAGTGTCTGTCTGGCTGCTGGAACTACAGAGTCAGTCTGGAATCTAAAACTCCATCTGGGCATGCTCTGCCTCTGATATCATCCGTGTAATAGAAGATCGTGCTGTGGGAATGGTGCTGACAGCGTTGCCAATGCTGCGGGAGAATCCATCTGGCTCGTCGGCTCTGCCGCTAACGAACTAAAGCGGCAAAAGCGGGTCTCGTGCACAACGGGGCCTGGAGCCATGCCCTCTGGTCTTCTGGGCTTGCGTGGATCTGCCGACGGGGTGCGGGTGGTGAGGAAGAGCAGCCTGTGGCCCAGAGAGCAGGCAGGATGAACTCTCCCCATCTCTAGTTACATTCCTGATTGTTACCAGACCTCTGAAATCCTTCCCAGATGGAGGGGGAACGTAGCCATGCTGGCTTGTGTGCCATGCCTGTTCTGCAAGGGGCTCATCCTTGGTAAATGCAGCTCCAGATCAATTCCTGGTGCAAATCAGAAAGCAAGTAATCCCAATCCAGATCTTAGCCGGTGCAAAACTGGATTGATTTTTAACGTGGCTCCAGCGTGCATACATGCACACTTCCAAAAGGCAATGGCCTTGCCTGCATGCGGGGGGTAGAGCTGGTTAGGAGAAGGTGTTTAATTTCTGGATTTGAATCAGGCTGGGTAGGTCRTGATGGAGCATTAATCTGCCTGCTCGCTCCCTTTGGTTCGTGGAACATGGTTTCTGGCCAATGCCAGCACTGCGCTGAGCTACTCGAATGGAGTCCCACACCCTGTGGAGTTGGCTTGTGTTGGGTTGTTTCCCTAAAATAGTACGTGGGCTTGGCTTGGGGATGGGATGAAAGGCCTGGCTCAGGGGTTTTCTAGGGCTTGGATACATCTCCTTTGCTAACCGGGAATGTAGGGCTTATGTGGAGGAGTTCACCGCCCTAGGAAGCGATAGGAGCTGGCACTCACRTACAGATTCAGGTCTGGCAGCTTCTTCAAGAAGGCTGATCCTGGTGCTGTGTTCCTGGTGCTRCATTAGCTAAGTCTCCACCCGGGAATCAGATTTCAGTGTGGTGGGTTTTTTTTTTGTTTTTGTTCCCCCCGCCTCTCCCTTCCACGGAGGCAATATTCTTAGAGCTGGCTACGCTCTGGGCTGTCTGCGCGCCTGTCCCCTCTCAGAACGTGCTCTGCTGTGTCTCCCTTTCCAAGGAGCATAAGCAAACTTCTTAACGTTGGGTCCAGCGCCGCATGCCTGGCAGCTGTGTTCCCTATTGTTTAGTGCAACTTTTAATTTCCTATTGTCTTCTCAGTGCAAAAGCAGAGCCCAGCTCTTGTAACCTCATCTCGCTCTGCAAGAGCCTCTCCTCAGCCTGAATGTGACCCATATCTTGGCATAAGGTTCTCCTAGAGCTTCCAGGGCAAGCGCTTGATTGGTGGTTAGCAGTTAAACATGGGTCCCTATCATCCAGGTGGGCAATGTTAAGGAGGGAAAGGGAAGATAATATTGCTTGGCTGTCCAGCCTTCTAGTACTGCGTGGAGCCCATCAGGCTTGCTCCTGTGTGCCTCTTGGGTTGGCTTGGAGCAGCCACTATAGTGGGGGTGCTGCTCCTCTGCCGTTCTTCCCTCCTGCACATGTCTCATTCATATGCTTCTCTGCTCTTCCTCTCCTAGATCACAGCCGATCTCCTTGCCAATGGGATTGACGTGTATCCTCAGAAGGAATTTGATGAAGACTCTGAAGACCGGCTAGTAAATGAGAAATTCAGGGTTAGTATGTGGTGTTGTGGCTTGAATGTGCTTGGATGGRGGCCTGCAGCTCCTGATACCTGTGATGTCTTGGGGGCCTCTTGCGAAATACCTGTATTTTCTTTTGGAAGGTACTGTGCCTTATCCCTGTCTGACCAAGGATGAGGCTGGAGCTTAGAGCAGGGACAGAAAGAGGGTGAGAAAGGCATCTAGGGRGGATTGCTTCTCCTGTCCATGTCACAGATCCTTTCCCCTAGCTCTGTTCTTCAAATGTGCCCTCAGTAACAACTAGATGGGGAAGTCCCTTAGCCTCTTGCCCTTTCATAGGAGTGGTGTCTGCCTGTTGCTAGCGAGGGGAGCAGCCTTCCTGTTGGCTGTAGAGGTTTTGCCTGGTGCTGCTCTGATTTCATCGACCTGAATTACTTGCCGCAGGGAGTAGCTAACAACTTATTGGCCCAAAAAAGTGGATTGGATAAATTCAGTGAAGAAGAAAAATCTAAATACAAAGATACCACTTTGGATCAGGAAGGAACTGAGCCACAGGTTGGATGCTGAGGGAGGTTCCTAGGGAAGTATCACTATATCCTTCTCCTGCACTTGCTAGCGGTATGCTAGCCCCTGCCAGATGAGGTGTTGGGCTTGGACAGGCTTTGGTCTGATCTTATATTCATATGAGGGCTTGAAATATTGAAGCMCAGCAGGCTTTGAGGAGGGGAGCAGACAGGACTGAGGCACCTGTACTGACCCACAGCTGAGAGAGCAAGGGGTGCAAGGTTGGGGGAGTGTGGGGCAGAGAGCACATGGCTGGTAACAGCTGTCCATTTCTGTCAGAGCCCCATGCTCCTAGTGTCTGATCTGATCTCAGGTGAAAGCTTCATGGAGCTAGGAGCAGTCACTAAGGGGAAATYAGAAGTGAGAGACGTGCCTAGGCTGGCCAGATGCATGAGAGAGGTGCTGCAGCCGGGTTCCTGGGATTCTGCAGTTTCCGGCAGGCAACATTGCTCAAGATCCTCAGACACTGGCTGTCTCATCCCATGAAACTCCCCTGAAAAGCACTCGAGACATAGGAAGATGGGCCCAGGACCAGGCAGGAGCTGGATCCATTGCAGACTTGAGTCCTTGCTCTAATAGCTGGCTGGAGACTGCCTTGCCTGAGACTTTACTCACCATCTTGGTTTCCTCACTGGTTTTCAGGGGGAAAAATTAACCTGTGCCTTTTCTTTGCTCAGGAAATGATCCCGTTTGCAGTGGTGGGTAGTGACCAGGAGTACCAGGTTAATGGAAGAAGAATCCTTGGAAGGAAGACCAAGTGGGGCACCATTGAAGGTATCTTGTCCTTGTTTTCCTACCTCCCGAGCCCATCCCCCTGCCCTGGCAGAAGATGGTGAGACCCAAAACCAGCAGTAGAAGTCTAGGTGTACATACTGCTTCCCTGGCCCTCCAAAGAGAATTGCTTCCCCAGTATTTGGGGACTGGAAATGATTTGGCCAATACTCCTGCACTGAGTTTCTGAGCTTTTGTGCAGTTCTGGGGTGGCTGTTGAGTGGAGTGAGAGGATGATGCTTCTGTGTTTCTCATCTCTGCTTTCTTTCCGGCCTTCTGCTTTGATGTTTCTATCGCATTGCTTGTCACATAATTAAATGCCTGATGGCTGGATTTGAGGGCCGATGAGTTCAGTGCTGATGTCTCTGTCTCAAGTCCAGAACAGAGCCTTTCCCTGGCATCTGCAGTTCTCTGCACACTCCACCGTGCACTTGACTGGTGCCCTTGTGGGGGTCTGTTCCCTCTTCTTCATCACATTAGCATCTTCCCTTTTCTTCCCCCCATTTTAAATCACAGTTTAAAGGCTACAGGCACATCTTTAGCACACCCTTCTACCTTCTTCCCCTTCRTTTCTTATAGATTTATCACATTTATGACTCTCCTTATAGGAATCCTGTTTTGAATGAGTGCTTAACAAAGATGCCAGGAAAATCAGTGTATTTTAAAGCTCTGCTGCCCTCTTGTGCTCTGTCCTCGGAAGTTCTGAGTTTGATGGGCTTTGGAGTAGCTTAAGAAAAGCTACTCACCTTTACAGTGTGGCGTCTTCAGCACGAGCAGACCCACAGACCCAGCAGTGGTCGCTGGCAATCTTTGCAAAATAGTGTTGTTTTTGTCRTGTTACTTCTGCATTATGTTCAAGCCTGGGGTAGGGGAGGAGACACGACAAAAAAGGGAGTTGACCCTCTAAAYGCAAATGCCTGGCAAACAGAGAGCTGTGATACTGATTGTGGTGGAGCAAGACCCCTTGCTTTTCTTCTCCATCCTCTTACAAACACTCTTTGCCTTCTAAGCCCTGTTGAGACAGCAGTCGCACTTCTGTCAGTGGGAGATCACGTTATTCCTCTGCAGCAGGCAACATGGGGAAGCAAAGTCAGAGATGTGCTTGGGATGTCATAGGACGTTCATGGTGAAGCTAAAAATGAAACTCTGTTCTTTTGGGTCATGCCTGGTGCCTGCTGCAGAGCTCACCCCTCCCCTTTTCCTTCAAATCTCTCTGAAATTGGTTCGTTGTTTCTGGCCTGCTCAAGCTTACGTTGGTGAGATGGGGGTGACCATGCTGTAGGCTGGGGGATGCTGCAGAGAGCTCCCTCGTTGCGTGGAGGACAGCAGGGGAAGTGTGACTCGTGTCGCACGCCGGTGTGACTCCCCATAGGGCCCTTCCTACCCCAGCACTTCTGCTGCACTTGTGCCCTGGGTGTGCGCGGTGTRTGCTGATGGTTTTCTCTCTCTTCCCCACCAGTGGAGAATACGACACACTGTGAGTTTGCCTATCTGCGGGACCTCCTCATCAGGTTGGTGGGATTATTCCTGTGTTCGTGTAACCTTGGGTCACCAGGTGGCATCAAAACGAAGGCGAGAGCCCAGCCTGAAGCAGGTGGCTGCTTCGCTCAGCCTCTCAGCCTGCAGCAGACCCAGTGCAAGGGGTAGCCCCGTTTAAGGGGGCTTTTCTCAGCCGTGTTGCTGAGCAAGGGAGGAGGGAAGCAGTGGGAGCATGGGGGAGAGCTGATCTGGCCAGCAGCATGCAGGGTGCAGCGTGGCTTCAGGTCGCCCGCTGAGAGCAGCTGGAGGCCTTGGCTTTAGTGACCTCTCACAAGCCCTGTGTCCTCCCTGATGCATTACCCCAATCCTGAATCGTCACCCTCCTGGGTCCCTCCATCTGCAGATGGGGACTGTGCTGTTGCAGGGTCCACACTGAGCCCCTTGGCCTGTTCAGGGGGACCATGGGCTCCTCCTAGATGTGCTGCAAGAAAAGCTCTGGCGGATAGCTGTGCAGGGCTCCAGACACGATCCTGTGCGCTCTTGGGACCGGGGCCTTCCCCAAAGGGCTCTTACGCGGCAAGGGCTCCCTTGTGCCAAACACACAGGCTGTTGGTGCCGCTGAAAGCTTCTGTTCTGGGCTGTCTGTAACTGCCTCTGCTTCCCACCTGCGCTCTAAAGAGGTGTCATTAACCAGTAAAGCTGGAGATTTGGGCTGCAGAGGGTGGTTGCAAGCAGATGTTGAGGGCTGCAAGCCGGCCGTTGGGTGGGAGTAGCAGAGGGGGTGCCAGATGGACCTGCCCTGCGTGCGCAGGGAGATGTAACTGCCCCGGTGTCTTCTGTTTCCCTCAGGACACACATGCAGAACATAAAGGATATTACCAGCAACATCCACTTTGAAGCCTACAGGGTCAAGAGGTTGAACGAGGGCCAGAGCTCGCTCTCCAACGGTGTGACCGACAAAGAGCTGGTGGCTAACGAAATGTAACCGTCTCGCTCCGTAGCCAGGACCTTGCTCGCTCACGCTCGCTATTTCCCCCCCCCCCTTTATTTTTATATAAATCCTCTGCCACTGTCCCTCTTCTCCAACCCAACCCCCCCCACTGCCAATGTTAACTGACCAAATAACCAGGCGCCACATCTCGTCGGGCAGAGCGTGGTGGCCGCCCGTCCCCCTGCGCCGCCCGCTTTGTGGCATGGCTTCCTTTCTCAGCCCCCGCCGAGCGTCGCCTCGGGCCGGGGCAGCTGTCGGGGCTGGGGAACGGGGGAAGGCGGCGACCGTCCCGCGCGGAGGTCGGTCTCTCTCCGTTCTCCGGCGCGGCTCCCGGGACCAGGTAGAGCTTCTCCCCACTAACCGCCCGCTCCAGCTTCTGCTGCCCATGGGGAGCCTGCTGGGAGCCCGGCAGCGGAGGGAAGGTCTCGGGTAAGCTCCTACCTGCCGCCTTTCCTGCCGTGCCGAGGCAGCGGGAAGCGGGTGAATTTGCCAAAGGCCGAGTCCCTTTTTGTCCCGTTGGCTTTGCCGTTTTCTTCTCCGTCCATTGAAGGCAAGGGTTGTGCCGAGTGAATGTAGCCTTCAGAAGCAAGGTACGGTGAGATGAAGAGAGCAAGATGGTGACATGCTTGTCTCCTGCCTCCTCCTCCTCCTCCTCCCAAGCCCTCTCCAGCCCTCCAGGACCAGCCAGCCCCTCACCCCGGCCCCCGCACCTTGCCTTCATGCAATAAACTGGGAGTGTTTATGCAATAAACTGGGAGTGTTTAGGCGTTAACTCGCCTATCACCAAATCGCAGCCAGGCAGAGCTACCTGCTTTGGGAGAAGTGCCTTTTAAGACTGTTACCCATGCAATAGTTGGGAAAGGATGGGGAGAGGGAGGGTTTGTGCTGTCTGTCCTTGCGGCCTGGAAAATGCTTATCCAGGCGGCGACTCTTTGTAGAGACTCCTCTTCCCTGTCACTCGCGGCTTGGACCATAGGTATGGCTGGTTTCCTGGGAACGCTCGTTCGTATATTTATTTTTAATTCAGTACGGTTTTTTTTTCCGTCGAAGGCTCAGAGTATGTTTGTCTGAAGGGGGCTGAGAAGGGAACGTCTCTGCAAAGCGGTGGTAGGAAGCTGGAGTTTTTTGTCCTGTCCGACCCTTGTGATTATTGGGCTTTTCAGTAAGTCAGATGAGGCTGTTCGTGGGTTTTTTGTTTTTTTTTCGTTTTGGTTTTATTTTTTTGATTCCCCCGTGTGATGTGTACGTACGTAACAAGCTCCCTAATTTGGCTAGCCCTCCCGCGAGGGGCCTGTGCGCGTGCGCAGACCGAGCCCTGCATGTTAGCAGCCCCCGGCCGTAGGAAGGGCTGGGGCGGCGTTTCGCGCGCCCGCCGTAGCGTAGGACCTCCTCTTCTTGACGCGCTCCGTTTGACCGGCTCTGACACCATCTGCCTTGTGTCTTTTTAAAAAATAAATAAATTAAAAATAAAATGGATCCGCAGGAGAAGCTCGTGCAAGARGCTAGGTTAAACAACCGCTGAATGACACACGAGCAAGTGGTCTTGGAGCAGAGCGGCCGCCTGCCCCCAGCTGTGCTTGCATGCCCGTTCGGGAAATCATGTCAGCTCCATCCGTCCGTGGTGTCCCGTCTAATGGATGAAACTACGTGCAGATCCACCCTTCTTTTGGTGCCTGCTAAAATAGCAGCACGTCCCATCTTCCAGCCGCTGGCGGACGCCCGCCCGCCGAGCCCAGCAGACCATCTCCGCTTGGGGCACAGCGTGTTCACGGGTGACGAGAAGGAAAGAGGGTGCTCTCAAGCACGCTGGGAGGCCCCAAATCCCCTGYGCCGGCGGCGGCTTTGCAGGCTGCCGTTGCTGCACTGCTCCCACCGCCGGCGGTGCCCGCGTGGGAGGAAGCCCCGGGAAGGACCGTGGGGTTCGGGACCTCCCGCGCGCGGGCGCCTTTGCCTTGCAAGGAGAATCTGTTCGCCTCCTTAACCCTGGCGTTTTTTTTTTCCCTCCTCAACAACGCATAGGAATTGTTACTGAGCTGTTGAGGAAGAACGATTATTTACTTGCTGACTTGCTATATTTTAGCAAAAACAACAAAAAATTGTGTATTAACGGAAAAAATATATATATTTCAAGTGTTAAAAAAAAAAGACTATTAAAGGGGAGAAAATCTTTTGTGTGAGGCACTTCTGCAAATGTCATCTTAAACTTTTTTTTCTTTTTTCCCCTGGTCAGTATCTCAAGCTGGGCCAAGCAAGACATGCCGCTTTCACCTTTATAACCTGATTTTTTTTTGAAAAAAAATAATAATACAATAAAAAAAAAAAGTCATCCAGATCTCTTCAAATGGCCTTTTGGGGGTTATAAGCATTATGACAAATTTAGTCCATTTTTGTATAAATAATAGTGTTTAATATGTATTTCCCAAAATAAATGTTTCGAATGCAAATAGACGGAGGCTTGTTTGGAAATGTGTGTTTCTTTGGGGGGGGGGGGTCCCAGCTGTGGTGTGATCGACACCGCCCGAGTCCTGCAGGGGTGGCCAGGGATGGGAGAGCGGCCCAAAGAGGGGGGCTGTGTCCCCGGAGGTGCTGTGCTCGGCCCTTTTGGGGGTGAAGCCAGGGTGAGGGGGGGGCTGCTTATTGCTAATCCCCTTGACTTTCTACCCTGGGGTATCTGGCCCGATCCATCTACAAAATGATGAGGCCGAGCACCCCGGGGAGCCGAAGCAGTCGGCCTCTGTGATCTTGCAGATCCCAAGGGAGGGCAGCCGGGCTCTGGTGTCTCAGTTGTAATCCGTGAAATAATAGGAAATAGGGGCTCCGCTGTTTACTGGCCTGCTGGAGAGTTGAGACCAGAACTGAACCGTGCGTCTCTCGTCTGTGCTAATTCTGCAGTCGTCTCCTAATTTAAGGTCAAACATTTGTCGGACCGTGCGTGTAGCTGCTGATGCTCCAACTAACAATTTCACTGCGCAAAGAAATGCGATCAGCTATGCATGGAAGGTGGTTGGCTTGGGTTCACCAAGCTGTAGGATTAGTCTCTATCTTATATGCTTATTGTAATTTTTTTCCCAAGCCTGTTGGACTGTACAGAAACAAATGCAATAGGAGAGAAGGYGACTTTATTCAAGCCAGTTGCCTGCAGGTAAGTAGAGGACAGCACAGGCTTATGTACCTTTTTTTTTTTTCTTTGCTGTCACCTGGGATTTCAGAGTGGAGTAAATAGGACTTCCAGGTGTGAGGTATCCAGTGCAGTAAAGTTTGCCCATAAGCCTACTTCACCCCAACGCTAAATCCATCCTTAGCGATGCCGCAGGGTGCACGGCTTTACAGTACAAACAAATGTCTCGTGCTTGCTTTAGTTCGAGCGCTCCTCGCATCCGCTCCGCTTTGCTGCCAAATGAGCCTATTGCCGCGAAGCAGCGGGGAGTGACAGCAAGGGCTTCTCGCCCATGTAATGTAGCAAAAACCCGAGTTAAAGATTGCATTTCTGAGAGAAAAAGATCCCAGGTAGCTCTAATTACGAATGGGAACCACAGGCTGTGCTTCTGGAGAAGTCCACAGCAGTTTTCCCCTGTATGGTGGTTTTTCCTTCACTGGTGTCCACTTTTGCTGTTTTCCTTAGATATTGGCTAACGTCTGAACGTGCTCCCAAAGGGAAAGGTGGGTGTGGGGGCTGCTCGGCTGCATCCTTGCCCTGGGAATGTGCTGGGCTTTCCGGGCAGATGCTCTGCTGGTGCCGGGTTGAGAAACCGTTTCTTGTCTGGGAGAGGGGGAGGTAGGCGAAATTCCCATGCTGAGAAATAAGGGCCACTTTAGCCCAAAGGAAGAGCTTTTCTGAGTCAAAGGCCCGTTCATGGGACTGGTACAGCGAACGGCTTCCAGATGTTGAGAAACTACGGAGAGGTGGGTTTGACGAAGGGAGAGCAATAACGCCAGATGCTCTGACGGAGCTCAGAAATGCCAGATACGGTCTGTCCTCCCGGCTGCAGCTCCGCTTCCTCAAATGCAAAGCAGGGCGCTGTAGTGCAGTGCTCTGCGCCACGCTAGAGCAAAATCCCAGCTCCGGGAAGGATTTCCCCAYGCTCAAATCTCACCCCCTCTCTCCAGAGCAGCAACCAAAAGGCAGGGGCGTCCCGGGGGAGCTGGTTAGCAGGGCTCAGCCCTGCAGCAGAGCTCAGGGCAGGTGAGGGACCTCCCTGGCTTGGAGATGCGGCTCGGTCCTGAGCTGCACTCAACCATCTCCTTTTCTCTGCTAACATCTGAACGCCCAAAAAAGGCTGGACCGATGCCTGGCATCGCCCGGTACCCGCCATAGCCAGGATGCTCGGTGGTCGCGTGGGAGCCCCATCCCTGGGGCTGAGCCTTCCTGAGCTGCCTCCGAGGGGAATTTGCCTAACGATGCCGCGGCTGACGGAAAGGGCCTTGCACTAATGGTTTATTGAGTGGCCTCACTTTAACAAATGAGGGAAATGAAGATGAGTGAGAGTTTAATTACCTAGCGGCGCGGGGCGCTCCGCGGCGGCTGGCGRGGAGGCTGGGTTCGCTCCGGTTTGTCTTGCCACCCAAAAGGGAAGGGAAAAGGCCCCCCGGGCAGCTCGGCTTTGGGGGTGGGCGGCTCATTTCTCTCCTCGGCTGGCAGCAGGACTTGCTGCGGAGATGTCGTGCGGCCAGGCCAGGCTCGAGGAGGGTTTCAGGTCAGCCTGAACAGCCCGACCCAGAAAGCATCTCCCTTTCAGAGAGGATGACTATAAATAATAAGAATAAAAGGGAGTATAAATAATTAAAGTCGCTCATAGTGAGTAGTTCCTGAAACGTCTGCCTGATTTAAAAACTAATTACTTTGAGGGTAATCATCACCAGAAGCGCATATATTTACCCACAGTGCTGCTCTTCCCTCTCCTTCCTTTCGCTCGCCCTCTCTCCTGATTGCTATCCAAGGCATCAGTATTCAGACTTATCATTCAWCCACAGCACACAATAAACTGTGTTGTACTCTTCCATCTCGCTGATTAATAACTTCATTGGAGACCTATTCGGGGGTAAATAAATCCTCTCCTGATGGTAATACACGTGCCAGCAGCAGGGGAAGCCCTGGATCCAAGGCACCGCTGGAGAGCAGCGCTCCTGCCTCTGGCGGGGAAGGGAGCGGAGCTGGGAGCAGGCTTTGCTGTCRAGGGCCGGTCCTTCCTCCTAAGGCTGCTTTGCTACCTGAAGGCCGAGGTACCTCTGTCCCTGCGGCCCATGAGACCTGTATTTGGTGTCCGAGGCCAGTGCGTGACCTGCTGAGCCTGAGCAGGCTGCAGAACGAGGCTGCTAAAACAGCCRCGGTGACGTTCTCGCGCAGTTTGCTAGCACGGGCTCTGCGAGCGGTGCTGTCCCCCTGCCCCCGGCCACTTATTTGTGGCTGGTCATTCAGGAGGGCCAGGCCAGGAGGAGGAAACGGATGAAAATATCAGTATCAAACTYGTAGTCCATGTCTCCGAGTATCTACGCACTGGGCCAGCAGAAAAAACAAAAAGTGTGATGCTTCCTGCTGTCCGGTGACTACCTGCTGGCCATGATTTGCCGTCTGAGAGTTGGGGACGTCTGCTAGCAGTGGGCAAAGATTTACTGGAACGATAACAGTTATAAAATCCACTTATTCTTCCTGAAGTTAGGAGTGAGGTGCGTGATTCAAGTTTGAGTTTTGTACACTTTTCTCCAGCTCAGTCTCTGACTTTGGGAGTAAACAACCATGCTCRGAGACTTTTCTGGCTCTTAACTCTTCCACGTCAACCCATAGCTCTCATCAAAAAATGAATTCAGTGGTGTGGGACCTGTCCTCATGGGAAGCTCTGTTTGATGTGAAAACTGATCCACAGCAGGCATATGCAGGGTTGGATTTCTCAAGCTTTAATTATTGTGAAGCTGCTGCGCTGMAGTTGAAAGCTTGGTTTTTGATCATCTGCACTGTGGCTTCAGCAGAAAGCAGAGTCAGTCYGTCCATCTTTGTCTGTACCATCCTGCTTGGATCAGCTCTGTCGCACAGCGCTCTGACCCCAGCCTGCTGGCTCCCTTTAAAAACCCGAGCAAAGACTTTCTTTCCTTGCCCACAGCAAGTCAAAGTTTGTGACTCTTTGCTACATTTTGGGTTGTATTTATCTGGCAGASCTTGTGCATGGTCCTCTACAAATTAATAAATAATTATCACCATCAGCCTGATTTAAGAGCAGCATTGCRCTGCGTTGCTTCATTTAGGAAAACAGAATAAGTTATTTCTAACTTATGGGATTCAGGAGAATTCCACCCGCAGACCGCAATATTTTCTCATTAACATTACCCAGCTAAGCTAAAAACTGCAATTTCATAAGTCATGCTTCCTTCCAAGGCACATTACAAGCTTCCCAGGGACTCCAAAAGTTTACTGAAGCTTAAAGAGATATCTCATAGCATGCAGTGATGTACCAAATTCCCTCTTCTTGTTACTACTGAAACCATCTTTTCTGTGCATTTTCCACCCCAATCTGTTCCCGTGTGAAAGGATTCTCCTGCAAGGATGGCGCTGAAAGCGAAGCCCCGCACCGGACTGTGCAACCCTTGTGATGATGGACCAGGGCACCCGGATCAGCTGCACGACGCAAAGCCTCACTCGCGTTGCAGCCAACCTGATGATAACAAACCCAAATACAGAGCCAGTGGCAGCTCTAAAGCTTTTTATTCGGTGGGATTCTCAGCAGAAAAAAACTCTAGTGGACTCATGTGTGTAACACAAAGCAGGTTTAACAGACCGATATTGTACCAAACAAGAATAGTACAAGGCATTCCTTACCAAGGTGATAAAACCAAGAAAACATTTAGTTGGAAAATAGAGGAAATGGCCATTACCCTGCAGCTTTCCCCCAAGTGCCCTCCTTGGTGCTCAGCCCGAGTTGCCACGTGCCCGTCCCTCGGTGAGCTTGGGGACAGCCAGGCAGATCGCTGCTGATGGCTACCGTGCGGCCACCGCTGCTGTCCTGTGCTAGCGTGCGCGCTGCCTGTGCTTAGCGCAGAGACTTTTACCGGGGGTTAAAAAGGCCTTGATGGCGATGGGCACAAAGCCCTCAAACAGACCATAGGAACAAGCCAGCATTCAGGGCCACCGTGCTTGCTTTAACAGCGCCAGGGCAGYAGATGCCGTCTCTCCTACGGTGCTCTATGGCAACGCGGGGACRGGAAACGAATGCCACGGCTTCTGCGTCAGGCTAGAAAGAAGCTGATTTCGAGACCAGGCTTTCACAGTTTAATGCAAGCAACTGAGAAGCTAAAACAGAGCTGAAAACATTGCATCCTCCTTCCATCGGGAGTCTCTGCTCACCGTCTCCCTGGCTCGGCGCTGGCATCTCCAGCTTCGTTGAAGACRGGATGGCAGCAAGCCTGGGGGGTGCCTGGTGGCACAGCCCTCACGACTGCCTCCAGCTTTGCATGTGCCTGGGTGGGGAGCAGGGCCYGAAGGCCACAGCAGCACAGGTGCCAAGAGGGGCCCCTCACCAGCGAATGGATGGCCCAGATTGGCATGGCCTCCTCGTGCCCCCCAGGCACCTACCAGGCTGGTGGCCCTGGTTCTTGGCCTGACTTTTCAAGGSGGGAGCAGCTGGTGCAGCCAGGAGAAGCCATGCAGCTGTAGCGTTGAGTATACCATGCACGTCCCAGGCTTAGCGTTGCCTTCTCAGGGCTAGACCCTCATCGAACTTCTTCTGGAAGCCAGGTTTGGTCCTGGCTTGGTCATGGGAGGGAATAAAAATAAGAATTGCTTTCATGAGAAGGAGGCAGACCATAGGAAAATTGATAC
>NW_020449141.1:458694-621749 GCF_003343035.1 Apteryx rowi | reverse complement strand
TGTTTTGTAAATCACACCTGAAAGCATGTCTAACAATGTTTACAGACCCTGTTTTAAAACTAAAAATTGTAGCCTTTTTCAGAACCAGGTCCTGAAATAGTTTTGCAGAGGACAATGACAGGGAAGTAGAAAGACGCTCAGTCCCCTTGTGTACATCTACCTGGTTTTATATCACGTTAGCTGTAGGCTTAAACTGATGGAGGAGCAGAGGAGAGAGGTCTGAGAGCCAGCTTCGGGAAACCCCTTCCCTGCCCTACTCCTCGCCTGCCACCATCCTCAGAAGCAAGTCAAGATTAAAATCATTTTCCTAAAGCAAAATTACATATTGGAGACTCCATGGTCCTCTTGGGAAGATCTGGGCATTCCTCTATAAATATCTGTCTCCATATGTTTAATTTGCAGATGAAATTAAGCCTGTGAAGAAAGGGAAGTCTGCCTTTTCATGTGTGGGCTGTCCAGCGCTGCCTGGGATACCAAAGTGAAACGAGTTACAAAGCACTGACTCTCCGGGATTATCTAAGATACCTTGTAGGTCCCAAGTGACCGTGGTTACGGGATCAAAAGGTGTGGTACTTATGCAGAAAGCCAGAAAAAGCCAGTGTGAGTCTTAGATCAGCCTCGAACAGCCAAGTCTCAGGTCAGTTTACAGAGTTCAGAGATTTCCAGGGAAACAAGGAGGTAGATGAGGAACCGGGAGAGGCTGGGGTTTCATGTGGATTTTGGATTAAATATTAACTTGCTACAGTGGGTTATGAGGATAAACATTTTCATTAATCGTGTAKGTGCTTGTTATTATGGTGAGAACAGACTGGTAGCACTTCGGCTGCATAAGCATTTCCATGCTATGCTCCATTTTCAGCTCATAACGTTCTGAAACCCGCATCTTTTATGCTTTGACTCATTGGAAAAATTTTTCCCTCAAACAGTTTTATTGGTTTGGTTTCAAAAGCATCAGCTGAGAAGATTTAGTATGAGGACGAAGAGACAGGAGAAAGCATGCCTTCAACCACTTAAAGAAAGAAAAGCAGGAGCCAACGACGTTTCCATGGCGGCTGGCGAGGCGGGAAGCTCATCTCCGCCGAGAAAAGGGCTCTCGCCAAAGGGATGCTCTTTCACGTACCAGTGAAAACTTGTGTGTGTATTAAGAGTCACATAATATCACAGCTTGGGCACGCTTGCTGAATTTTTGAATGGGGTTTGCTTGCCAAGCTTGCAAGGCACTTAGCTAAGCAGAACTGTAGGACTGGGCAGCAATGCCAATGCATCTGCACAAATGAGAAGTAGCACAAGATTGTGTAATAGGCCTGCATCATAGTTAGAGCCTGCTGACACTTTTATATTAAAAATACTTACCTGAAACAGACCTTTTTTATAATCCATTTTGTTAAAAATTCAGATTTTTTTTCCTTTCTTCCCCGGTTTTATTGAACTTTTCAATCTTGGTAGCTTTTTTTCAGTTTTCCTTCCTTTCTGTTTTAAGTTGCTCCTTTCAATTATTTTGTGCTTTCCTTTTTATTCCAGTAATTTATTTTTTTTTAAGACTTGAATAGACGGAAGAAGGAAGACAGATTACAATTTATACTATAACGGAAAGTGGATGTATGGCAGAGACTCTGATATCTACCATTAGTAATATTTAATAAGGAACAAAATTATTGAGAAAGCTGAGATGTCTGCAAATGACTTCTGAAACTCTCCAAAATGGAAGGGAGCTTATCTAGCAGAGGAGAAAGCTGTCTGATGGATTAAGATACCAAGCAGTTGAAAGGAGGTTGAACTAGCATCTCTAATGACCATCTTTCCCACTATAGAGATTTATGGACACTGAGCAGAGCTCCCTTCAAGCAATTCTTAGCACCTGGGAGGATAACCTGAAGCTTGCTGGGCCATACAAGATTCTTCTGGAGAGAGCGAGAGCACAAAAATAATAGCTGTGCTACAGCAAGGAGCCCAGGGACTCTTCATCCAACCATGGCATTGGAGAGCAGCTCCTCTGTGAGGCTCATGTGCAAGTCCATGCTTGCTGGGTGGCCATGCTGCTGCTCTGCTCCTGTTGTGAGGCTCAGTTGGGCAGCCAGAGACACTTCTGGGTGCTCAACAGCAAGCACTAGTGTGCACCTAGCTCTTATAACATAAGGACCAAGGAACTGGAGGTGGCCAGAGGAGCATTGGCATAGTTTTTGCTCCACCTGGTGCAAAATGAGCAAAAGTGAAGAGCAACAGCTGCTGGTGCAGGTGCTCCTAAGTGCTCCTGAGGGCTTAAAAGCAGCAGCAGCAGGTGTTTGCTATCAGGGGTGATGTGGCTGAGAGCATGCTGAGTGAGGAGGAGTGGAGCAGAGTATTGCTTTGGCTCAAGGTGTGTGGGGATGGCCTGGCTCAAAGCCTACCTGGAGAGGCTGGAGATCCTGTTGGTAACTTCTGGGAGAGCTGGAATTGCAGTTGGGAGCTTCTGTGGATGAAGAAGTAGGCCCAGTGAGTCTTTATTGTGTTTTAAATGTRAACATAGTTTTTCACTGGTATGGGCCAGCCTTCTGCAAAGGCCCAGGGCTGYGCAGGCAGCTTGCTGCATGTGCTGTACCTTGAGGAGAAATGAAACTGTTCTTGAGCATTTGGTTTTGATAATGAGGTGAGAATTTTGGGAGAAGGGGAAATAGGTGTTTGTTTGTTCTAAATCTAGCTGAATATTCCTTATTTGCAACCTGGGACTAGACTAAGGGCTAGATAGAGAGCAGACTCAGAGCACAGAGTACCTCAGAGGTAAGAGACTTTGAGCATTGGCTGGAAAAGTACAGTTTAGATCTCTACAGCTTTTCAGGGGCCGAGGTGTGCCAAAGCTGTGTGTCCCAAGTTTGATAACAACTTAGTTTTAGTCTGGCGGGGGAAATGTGAGTGATGGTTAGCTGTGGTGGTGCCTGGTGGATATGGTAATGAGGCCTGTGCTTATACCTGGAAATGCAACTCCAAATCTGAGCATGGGATAAAAACCAAAGGATGTCAGAGATGGAGCTCTCTAAAATCTATTTGGTCACTCTGATACAGGGCTATGCTGGAAAATCCCATGTTATAGTTGAAGGTACCGCTTTTTAAAAGACATGTTTGGAAGGCTCTTTAATGTTTGTTTGCTCTCCTGCTGCTGCTGCTCCTACCTGGGATTTGTGCAATCTTGCTTGGGAACTAGGTGGGCAGTTGCTCCGTGATGCTCCCTGAAGCATTCCCAAGATAAGGTAGTCGCCATCACTTCTGCCTCAGGGGGGAATACTGCTTTTCCTGTCAATTGTTCAGAGTTAGAGCTGTGATAGCTTGGCAATGTAGCAATTGTTATATATTTTTAGGGTCTGCAATTTGAGTGGTTGCATTGAAATTAAACCCATCCCACTGAAGCAAAGCTCACCTTGGCAGGGAGGGCAGGCAAGGATTTGGAGGGCTCTCAGGGGATCTGCTGGTGCAGTGCCTAGCCCCTGGGGGCCCTTAGGACAGTGGGTTTATTACCTGCCATGCTTCTGTTTCCAGTCAAAATAAAAATGTGRCCGAGCTTAAAACATGAGCTCTGGAGTTGGCGATGCTAAATTCTCTCACAAGCCTCCACAAAGTGAGGCTTTGAACGTAGGAAAGCAAGGAACGGCTGCAGTTGTCTTTCTGTCTCCAGAGAAGTCTCTTCCTTCAGGTGAGGGCAGGAAAGATTGTCACTAAGTGGCTCTCTGGGAGGATGAAAACCTACCCATCTCTTTGAATCCTTTGCTCGTGATGAGTGATCAAAGCCCAGCCGTTCCATTTCATAACCCTAGTAAGTGCTTGGGAAAAAAAAAAAAAAAACACTCCCTAAATATTACGGGGGAAGATATTCTGAGCCTTGGCCGCTTCGCCTGGGAAACAGTCTCTTCTGATTCAGCTTGTTCAAATCATCTTAACAGTTCTTAGGAAAAAAAACCTTCTTTATCCTCAAGGCAAGTATATTTGGGCAAAGCAATAAGAGAGACTTTAAGAGGTTTGGAGGTTACAGTGGGAAATAGCAGTTATTCCCAATAAGCAGTGTTAAATGAAGTGCTGCTGACAGTAGCCTGAGGCAGGTTCAAGAGTTTCAAGATTTGCAACTAAGAGATTAACCAAAATAGATGTCTTATTATAGGCAAGTTTGTATCTAAATCATTTAAAGTGCCTTTAGATGCTGTAATGT
Organism: Apteryx rowi; assembly: GCF_003343035.1. Classification (NCBI taxonomy): domain Eukaryota; kingdom Metazoa; phylum Chordata; class Aves; order Apterygiformes; family Apterygidae; genus Apteryx; species Apteryx rowi. The sequence continues at coordinate 617,575 of NW_020449141.1, read as the reverse complement.
TTTTCCTCCTAAGTGCTTGTAGTATATCTGCAGCTTCTTCTTGGCTTTCATGAACGAGTAATGAAAGGGACCTTGATCTAAGTGAGTTTAAGCCCCTCTCTGACGAAGGAACAAGGACTTCAGTGGATCTGCAGATTCCTGTCTGAAGGAAGGCTGCTTTAGCGGTGCTCATACTTTCTGCGTTGAAGAGATGCTGGCCCAAACCTTCCCTTGCTTCCTCAGTTGGTTGCGGTGCAGCCGATGGGTTAATGAGCACTCTGGAGAGGAAGCGGTGGCACACTGGSGTGTGTGCCCTGAGCCTGGCTGTGGCTGCAGGTGGGCAGTGGRTTGACTTGCAGTTCCTGTGCCCACTTTCTTGTTCTACACCAGAACGGCAACTACAAAACCAGGACTTCAATGGTAGCAAAAGCACATTGGGGGACTCTATAAGAATAGTAGCAATATGGACCCATGTTGGAACAATGTTAACTTACAAAGGCTACAGGATACCCAGGAGAGAAAGTGCTGTTTGGAAATGTAAATGAGAATCATCTTCTGTGGGCAAAGAATACAAAGAATATAAATATTTTTTTCTCTGAGTTGTATCATCCATGCTAACCCCCAAATCTTATCACTATTATTGATTCCTCTTGATCTTGAGGGACTTCTTACGTAACCCTGCCATCCAGCGAACTCTGTTCTGAATGTGGGACTTTGCCTCCTCTGTTGTCTTTTTGCTTCTATGCTGAACTGACATTTCAAGAAAATCTGATGTATGGCTGGCAATAAATAATTTTACTGAAACATGAATGATCTGCCATCAGTATGGATGTTCACTGGTGTTAAGCCTTGGCTACAGCTTGGAACAAGGTAAATCTTTAAGCCTGACTGGGGTAAGGAATCAACAGATCAGCTAGCAAAGACTAATGTGGAGTTGCATGTCTAAGGGTGCTTGGCCTTAAGAAGGGAGTGTCTCACATTGGCCACTTCTGAGAAAGCTTAAGAAATTATATGTAAAAGAGAGACAAACTCCATATGCTGAAAGAGAAAGGAGGAGAAGGGCAGAGAGTCTTAGAGGGAGCTGATCTAAACCTGGGAGCAGTCTGGAGTGCTGAAACTGAGATGGGAAAATGTATGTAAGCATTTGTTATTTGGATGAGGTGTCTATGCTCTTGACTTCTGGAAGCTCTCCAAAGTAGGGATGTCTGTTTGCTTTGGCAATTTTACATCCCTGTGGAGGAGATCTGTAAATCCAGAGTGACTGCGGAACTGGAGCCCTGAAAAAGGATGTGCTTTTCCTACTGGGTTGCTTAGGGGTATCTTTGTGCCACAGATGCAGTGCAGCTGGATYGAAAGGTCTGTGAGGGGATGGTATGGATGATCTCTACCAAAGGAATACGCCAGCAGAGCTGGAGCCAGAGAAATGAYTGGAGATCCAAAGAGGTTTACAAGTATGAGGGTTCAGTTCTGCTGACACTGTCCTGGAGCAAGCTGGTTAGGGTCTAGCAGAGGCTGGGTGACATGGCCTATCATGGGGGGTTACTGAGGCTCAGGGTTACCCATAGACAGACGGTGTGGAATGCTTGGCGCATCCTGGGGGCTGGGAAATCAGTCCTTTAATATGAGGCCAACTGGAGCTATGTAAGAAATGTTAATTTTTTTTCCTTGCTTGTTTCCAAGTTCTGAAGATGGATGACCTTTCTGTGTCGTTCAATAAACCTGACATTGCAATTTTTTCTCCATTTGTACAAGGAAAAATGTCTCCAAGTGTCTTTGTAATGTTATTTAAAATAATAGGAAGAAATGCCCCCTCTAAGGAATTAGATCTTTATGGTGACCTGACAGCAGTGTGGCTTCCCTGTTCAGCAGGCATGTGAGATGTCATTTCAAAAGCAAGATAAAGCAAATGAAAGTTAAATTCCATCTTCTGTTTTGTTTGCCGAGTGAGTTGGTGGCAATAACTTGCTGTGTGTGGTCAGAGTGAGGTGGTAGAGCTGCCTCTGTTGCTAAGGGCAAGACGTGGCTTCACATCTTGTCCAGAATTGCTGCTTTCACCCAGTGTTGCCAATGCACATCACAAATATCACTAAGAATTACAGCACTTCTGTGAGCTGAGGAAGGTTGTTTTGTTTTGTTTCCTCCTTCTTTTTTAATAGGTATGGTAATTGAATCACAGGGAGGCACTGGGGTACCATCAGCAGTCATTTTTTCCTCTTAGCAAAATGGAGAGGCATAGGAGATTGTGAGTACTTGTCAGGGCTCTTCCACAGTATTTGTAATGAATGCTTGGATGACAGGTATGGACTATTATCCCATACACCTTACTTAAATGTAATGGTCAATGCTGTGTAAAAGGGGAGGAAGGAAACAAAGCTGAAGTGCACGAGGACTGCTCTGCTTTTATGGGACTCAGCACACCAGCCAGGTCGCTCCAGGTTTTCATTTCCTGCAGTGAAAGCACAGGCTCCAAGAGTAACAGCAACAGATGAAAAAACAGCTTTCCTGGAGGCCGTAATTGCTGCAGATCCATTACTCAGGTGCTCCCTTTTCCTCCCATTGCTCAAGTCCCCCCCTCCCAGTGTGGGCCTGTGGCTGAAGGGCTGCCTCCTCCCCACTGGCCCCTGCTGTGGTCCATCACTGGACCTGCATGTTTGCCTTATGGGTAGATCTGAGGGTTGAAACGTCCTATGTGGCTGAAATTACCTAGTCCTTAAAGCCTGTGAGGAAAGTAGGGGAGCACACCTTCCTCACTGCATTGGAGTGCACAAGTCTGTACCATGCAGTGGGATTAATGCGAGGTGGATCTGAACTTGGATCAGGTCTGACTGCACCTGGCCCTGTGCAAGCTCAGTGTCATCCTCATTCCTCCTAAGTTTTCTCAGGAGTCTTGTGGCTCTGGCATTTTTCTTAAAGCCCTGTCTGCCAGGGTCTGGTGATCTAATAGCATCCCTCATTCCTGAGTAAGCTTGTCTAGCCCTCAGAGTGGCAGAGAGTAGTGTCAGAAGGTGAACCCTGGGGCCTGCAAATATTTGCCAAAAGCAAGTACAAGGAGCCCAGGCTGGTTATCAAACTAGTATTATTGATCAATATCCTGGTATCAAAATATGAAATACAGCTGTATGATCAAGTATTTGGAGATTCTGATTTATTGTTTTGGAGTGTTTCAAATGGCAGGCAGAGTCTGGCACTGCTCTGCTGAGGCCTTTTGGTCACTGCGGGAGCGGGGGGGGTGTCTGTAGCTTGTGTGTTGAGAGCAACAGCTTCAGTGCTTCTTGGGCAAGCAGGGCTGTGAGGGATCATCCTAGACAAGCTAGYTGCAGCAGCCTGTCTCCTCTGGCCCTGCAGAGGTGGCTCAGACATGGACCTTTCTGAGTGCTCATGCCTGAGCCTTTTGTGCCAAGCACTGCAACGATCTCAAGCAGGTGCTGTGCGTATGAGACATTTGGGTGTGAGCAATGGCAGATAAATGGGGTGTGCAGAGCCATACATTGGATGGCTGGAAATGTGCTGTCAATACTACAGCTAGCTTCCTTCAAAAAGTGCCTTCAAATCATTTAAAATTTATGATATTATGATTTACTGAGAGGGGGGTAGCCTGGGGATTGAGACAGYTCATAGTCTCTCTGAAAAGTTTTATGAAGTCTGTGCCTCTCACTGGATTTTGGCAAAAAAGACCTCAGTTTAACATAAAGGTTTAGAAGGAGGAAATGCAAAACAGCTGCTGTGGTTGTAAGCAAGCCAGAAACTGAGAAGAGGGCAAGGCCTGTGGGTGTTACACTTGRACAGTGGCAAATAGGAGACTTTGTTTTCCTTCTCTCTCTTTTTGAGTTGCCATCAAGAAGGAGATCTTAAGAACCAGAATACAAGTCAGGACAGCTGAAGAGGTCTGAAAGGTGCATGGGAAAGGTGCCTCTGCAAAGGGAAACTTTGGAGGCAACTTAAAGCCATGGAAAGGGCAAGTGAGATGGCAGGGCTTTGAAAGGGCTGCAGGAGAGGTTAGTGATCAAAGAGAGGATGAAACTCTTGCATATCCTCACCCAGACTTGTAAAGACTTGAAAATCCCCAAAGCTTTAATGTCAATCTGTAATTAGGCATCTCAAGAGGACAGTTCAATCCCACTTAGGGTGKGATAAATCATTCCCTGCAAGGGCCTGTTGTCTCAACTGACTGTGAAGGCGGCCACGGGTAGCTAGGGCAGACCTCCACCTCCCACCTGCAGATGCCCACAGTAGAGTGGATAAACCCCTCTTGGGGCCTGACCCTTCATGGAAAGCCCCAAAGAGGGGCTTGTCCAGCCTGGAGTGCTCCTTTGATTGTCACGGTGTCAAATGCTTTGGAGGAAGATGCAAGAAACTTCCCATGGTCTCCCTGGAGGGGAAGCTCTCACTGGCTAGAACACAGCAGGTTATATCATTTTCATTAGATGAGTATTCAAATAATTTAACAGTGGATGTTCTCATTCTTCATATAATGATGTAGTTGTTTTTGTGGCTCTAATGCTCTCATGACCTCAATATCTTCTGCAAGTGAGTTTCTCGGGTTAATTATGCATTAAGTTTACATAAGGCTTTTCCTTTTTTAATCAGTTTTAAACCTGCTGCCTTCAGATGTGCTGAATGCCCTGACACTCTGCGCTGGGGGGGGGGGGGTCTATAGGAGCACTGTATCCACCTTTCCACCTTGTCAGKTCTTTTGTGCACTAATATCATGTCTCCTTTGTTTGTGACCCTGTTGAATAAACAGTTCGGAGCTTTCTGGTGGTGTTTTGTCCTATGAGTGCTCCTCTGATGTGCTTCCTTCTGTAATGTAAGGAGTGTATTAAATGATGTGACCAACACACAGTGCAGCTCATTTTCCTTCTGTCTGGGATGGAGAAGTGTGTGTGCCTCTGGAGGAGCCTGTTCAGGGGTTGCTTGGAGGTGATTTCCATAAGCGGATGCAAGCTGTCCTGTGTGGGGTGTGTGTGAGTGCATAAAGGAAGCAGGGAGAAAGTGTGCCTTGCCCTTGATAGTGCTTCTCTTTCTTGCAGAGATCTCTCTATATTTCTCTTCTCCTTCTCTTTGCTTTTCACTGGCTTTCCTCTTCTATTTCTTCATAATCTCTTTTGAGATGGACAAGCTGCAGCTTTCATTTGCTTAAGCAAAAGACCTTGAAAATAAGGGTTTCTGTAAGATTGCATAGTAGGGAATTGGATAATGTCATTCTTTCTTCAAGGCAAGCTTTTATTGTTTGCAAAGTAACTTGGCAGGCTTGTGTATTTTGGATTTAGGCATCCCGGTGTATAAGCCAAAGCTAACACATATTAATTAGCAAGAGGCCTAGAACTGTTATGAGGGCAGTCACTCACATAGGTTGGCRTTTTTATTTTAAACGCAAGTAATTAAAAAATAAAGGAAAGAGTGTGTGGAAAAAATCAATGTTTAAAAGATGTTATATAAATAACATCCCCCGGGTGAGTGTTAGAGAGGGAGTTGGGGAAAGAATAACAACAAGGTTGCTGGTGTAACGGCAGCTGTGATGCTTGGCCGCAGGGGGCTTATCCTGCAAGCAGGTGAAACGGAGTAAAGGAGGGGTGGGGGGGGGGAGGGGGGGGGGGGGCAGTGTTGTTTGGGGTTTTTTTTCTTTCCCCTTTCAGCGGTGGCCCAGGGAAGGGCAGTATGAGCTGCAAGAGCCTTGCCAGCATGTTTGGAAATGGCCCTGGGCAGTCGTGTCTTTAGAGAATCCCCCAAAGCCAGTGCTGCATGGCAGCGACAGGCTTGAGCAAACAGGGAAGCCGGCCCCAGGTCGGAGAAGGAGTGCGGAAAGGCCAGTGTGGGCAACTCCATGTTGAAGGGGATCCTGCAAAACACCACTCTCCTGCCACCTCTGTGAGCTTGGTGGCTCCCGAATGAGGCCCTTCAGGTGGAGGGGAAAGGCCGAGCGAAGCACGCTCGTCTGCTGGGTTAAACGCAGTATGGCATTGCCCTGGGGACATCGGGAGCCAAAGGCCCAAAGCTGAGGTGGATCCGGGCTTTACACAGGGCTGTGCTTTAGGGTTGGCCTGTCCCCCGGCTGCTCCATGTGCCGGCAGCTCCCCATGGCCTCAAGCCGGGCAGCGAGGTGAGATCTCACCTGGGGTTGTGTGCGGCCCCGAAACCTCCCCTTGGCGCAGGCCGAGGTGGTCACATGGTGGCGGTGTGACCTGCTGATCTCCTGCTGGAGGCTGGATGGGCTGAACAGCCCTGGGCAGTACTATGATTTACATGTTTTCAACCATTATCTCCTTCTCTGAGACCCCGCTATCTGTAGTGATGGACAAGTCTTTCCCTTCTCTGGGTGTTATACAGTGAAGGAGACATTGGGTGGGGTATATAAATCAAACCTAAATGCTGAGCTTAGTGGTTTTTTTTCTTCCTCTTTAAGAAGCTTAATATTTTAGCTAATCATGTGTAAACAACCCCCACAGGCACACCAAAAAGTCAAGCGCCCCCCCCCACACACACACACACGCATACACAGTGTCGGCCGCTCTGAGCCTCCCCATTGCCGTCTCCGGAGTGCAGCCCTTTGGAGCAGCCATTTCGGAGTGCGCAGCATCGCCTTGGCGTTGGCCCTCTGCGGCAGAAGAAGATGGCGGCGCCGTGGTGCCTMCCCCTTCCCTCCTTTCGCTAGCGCTTTATTTCCACGACGCCCTATTCCCGCTGCTCGTCTCAAGGGTACGGGACAGGTGGCTCTAAGCCCCTCGCCGCCGCTGCGTCTCGGGCCAGCAGGTTAGCTGCACTGGCTGAGCCCGCAGGTTCCTCTCAGCACCTTCTGGAGAGGAAAAACAATAAGGAACAAATTTATGGCTGCCCCTCCTCAGGTAATTTTCGCAGCGCAAAGACCCCCTGCCTCCCACCCCCTTTGTGCGCAGCATCCTTTAATTAATACCACATTCATCAGCGCTTAATTCCCATTTCCGTAGCAGCCAAGGATGGCGGGGAAGGGGGGGCCGCTCAGGAAGGAGGGCAGCGAGATGGTCGAGATCAGTCATCCTAGCGGTGGATCTTAATTAGCCCCCGTGATAATATTTGATCACTTCCTGTAACGCTCGGTTTCAAAGACGTTTTGCTGCGCCCTAGCGTGCAGCCCGCTCCCAGCAAGCGTGGCAGCGCTTGCCCTCGCCCAGCCCCGGGCAGCCCTGGGTTTTAAGGCTGGAAATGGGCAGGTCTGTTGTATGCAGGAGCTAAAACTGAGTCAGGAGGTAAAGAGTGCAGTATACCCCCTCTGCACTCATAGATGTTGCTATCGCAATTGCAGGGCTCCTGTCATCTTTCTTTTTTTGTATATTTTTTTTAACGTGATCCGCTCTCACTTGCGACCCCAGCTCTCACCCCGTGCCTTGCCCCGCAGAAGGCCGAGGCCTGGAGCCGGGCAGGACTGTGCTCGACTGTGGCAAAATAGCAACCAAACGAGCAGATATTAACTGCTGTGGCTGGTTTAAGAGGCGCATGCAGCTTCTCGAGGACCTTGGCGAAAGGCATCCTGTGGGTGAGGGAATTTCCTGCTGGTTCCTCAGCATGGCTTTGTGGCCTGTGTTTGAATTCGGGTGTGTTCCCCTCTGTTTTGTCCCCCTTCACTTCTTTTAACTCTTCCCCCTTCCCTCAACAACAACAACACAACAAGCCCAGCGTGTGCTGACGGCCGGTTTCCCAGCAGCAGCGAGTGGGACGTCAGCTCGCGCTGTGTCTTTGCCGAGTCGCCCGCCCTCGAAGCGAAGGGGGGACTGTGGTGTCCTGTGTCTTGTCCATCCAGCGACTGCCAAACTCTGGCTGTCTGGTCACTGTGTTTAAAATCAGTCTGGGTGGTGAAAATGTGCTTGTGCGAGAAGGAYTGGGGCGATGGCAGGGGAACAAAAGCCGCGCATCCCCGGCGGGGCGCGCGCGTGCTCGGCCGGCAGGCCGGGCTCCGTGCCAAGAGCGCGTACAAAGAGCGGTCGCGGCCCTGCCTGTGGCAGCTGCGAAACGCGGCGGCAGCGGTGGCGTGGGTGCCTGCCGGGGGTGAGCCCCAGGGCGGGGGCGGCCACAGCAGCCCCTCGCACCCTGGCCTGCCGCCTCTCCCCGCCAGCCAAAATGGCTGCCGGCGCTCCCTGCCGCCGCCCCCCACCCCCCGGTTGCTTTCCACACGCGCTCTCTCCCGCGCGCTCGCTCCCTGCTCCCCTCTCTCCCCGGTCGAGGCTCTCGGCGCGAGCGCCGGCGGCCCTGAGCACGGATGCACTGGCTGCGCTCTGTCGGCTCGGCGTGCCGGCCGGCGAGATGCCATCTCGCTCGCGTCCTTCCCACCGCTAGACGGGACCGAGGCATCGGCAAGGCATCATTGGTGCTGCGGCAGCCTGACGCGCCCCGTGCACTTGACTCGCTTGATTTGCATACGCGATGCAGCCATACTTAATGAGTGTGAGTAATTATGCCAGTCGGAGGGTTGGTTTGTGTGGGGCGTGCGGGGTTGGGTTTTTGTCTTTCTCTTTTTTCCTTCCCCTTTCCGATTCCCGTCGCTCCCCCACCCCTTTTCGCCGGCCTGCGGCGTTGCAACTTCGGCACCTCCTTGGCGGTGGGCTCGGGGAAGGGGGGACCGGGGGTCAGTTGGCACAGCAACTGTTGTTAGGGGACAAAAGGAGCCTTTCTCGGATACAGTAGCAGCTGCCAGGCAGAATAGCAAATACGAGAGGCTTGGCACCACTCCAGCTTCCTTGAGGGTTTCAGAGGGATGGTATGTTTGAGGGTAAGACTAGCTAATTAATCTTCTGGCAGGGAACAATGTAATATCAGACAATTACAAAGACAGAATGAAATTACTATAGTGGGAAGGCTGGCATACGAATTTCTCAAAGGGTCCATCCCTCAGCCCACTGCCGTATTACTTTATATGCGGGAAAAGCACCGACTGTACATGTGCTTTTTTTGTGTGTGTTTTTGTTTTGACTGAACCGAATTGTATCTGTTTGGAGGAGGAGGGGGGAATCTGGGCTTGGCTGCAGAGCGAGCTTTTCAGGAGGGAGGGAGGGAGAAGAGGTCTTCTAAGCAAAAAGGTTCCCCGTCAACCTGCCATACCAAGACAGCGGAGACTGGGTCCTTGGTGAYGCAATAGGCTTATGGGCTTGGAAATCTTTTTTTTTCCTTATGTCTTGTGATCGTGCCGTGGTGCCTGATGGAAACATCTTTTGGGCGGAGGGTCTGGCTGCCAGGCTAAGGGGGAGTAGATCTCCTTCAGCCTTTCTGCAGGGAGAAGCCCACAAAGAGCTTTGTAGCTGCTGAAAGTTATTGAGGAAACACACCTACGAGCTCAGTGGTGGTAATTGCCAATAATTAGCTGTAATCACTGGTACCTACAGTTGAGATGCTGTGATGAATAGGGCTGTGCAAGCCGCATGGTGCAGGCTCCCTGTCTGTTTATTTGCAGTGGGGAAAGATTTAGGGAAGTCTCATTTATCCTGGAGCATAGGAGAATGTCAGTGGGAGTTCAGCCTCTGCAGTATTAGCATAGGAAACCACTCCTCCTTCCCTCCTTCTCTTTTCAGGGCTTTCTGGCTAAGCTAATGACTCTCCTCCCTCTGTGTGCCTCTCCCTGGTTGAAACTTAATGTGATGGGATTTCACATTAAAAACCAATGTGAAACAGTATTGGTCAAATTCTCTTTGTAATGCTGTGTGTGCGCCTCTGCATGAGGCCTGTGCAAGGCTGCAGAGACCTGGCCGTGATCCTCTTTGAGCCAGAAGAGAATTTGGAACCACTCCAGCCCAGTCGCTCTTTCTCCTAAGCAATTTGAGCAGGGTTTTTGTTTGGTGCCTACATAGAACAGATCAGATGGTGCAGAGATGTTTTTTAAAAAACACTGCAAGTCTCCTCCTACCTTTCTTGGCTGCTGTGCTCGACTGCTGGTGGTCACTGAAGCTACAAAACAAAACTTAGGCTGAATGATTTTTTTTTTCTTTAAGGGGATATCAATAATGCCAAGAGTTGGCTTGGCAAACTGGAGCCCCTTTCACAAGGTGCTGATTAGCAGGAGCTCCCTGCAGTAGCAGGAAAGTCTCTGGAAGCAGAAGTTCACTACTTGCCTGTGGAGATGGGAAGTGTGCAGCAAAGAGTCAAGGATTTCTTTCTGTCTGGCCGCCTGCCTGTCTGTCCAGCATGTGGATGGAGGCAGGTAAAAGTGCTGGAATAGCCACAAGAGGTCCTGAGAGCTGACAGGGAGATCCCAGCCTGGGCTGAGCACTGCCCAGTCCTTGTCCTGTGCTCTGAAAGGCATCCTGGTGGATGTCCATCAATCTGATTTGATTAGGATATTTTACATGGTTCACTAGATGTCAGAAACATTTGCCATTGGGATGAAGGCCTTGTTTCCTCCACAGGTCTCTGAGCACTTGGGTACGTGGCAGCAGTTTGATCCCCTCAACTGGAGGAAAAGGAAGGCCTGATGCAGTAAGTGCCTCCTCGTCTCTGGAGGCCAAGCTCTTTCTGGTGTTTTCAGTGTTCCCATCGCCCCGAGATCAGAGCTTGGCTCTCCAGTCTGCTCAGTTTCTATCTTCGTTTGCCTTACTGCAGCCCAGCCACACCTTGGGGACTGGTTTTGAGGGAAGCTCCTGCCAGATCCACCTTTGGTGTGGAATGGGCAGGTCTGCAACCTGATTTCTGCACCCCCAGGAACACATCTTGGACCTTTCTCATCAAGGTGTTGATGGCTTTGATCCTGGACCCTGGCAAGTGAGAGAGAGTGAAGAAACTAAAATTAACCCAATCATTTCATAAGCAACAACTCAGTAGGGCTCAAGTTTGAATGTTGGACCTATTTACAAATGATCAACTTCTGCCCTTGTTCGGGGCTGTCATTTGTGAAGTCCTGCACACCTAGGGACTTGTGCTTTTCAGGTCTCTTCTTTAGGCCCATCCCTGCTTCCATCTAGGTGTATGTCAGTCTCTCTGATCCAGCAGCGCTTCTTGTGTGGGGAAGTGGAAGACAAGATTTGAACTGTTTCATATTCAGTGATTGACACCACAGACATGTCTTTTGTCTTCTTGGCTACACTTCAAAGTTTTTGTACTTTATGATTTTTTTTATGGAATTCTTTTTGCAAGCTGGGGGGGAACTGTGATATTAAAATTTTACCTTTTAAAACCGTACAATAAAAAAGACCTTTCACAAGCAGCTGACTAAATGAAGGTCACCCCGAGTGGTCCTGGTTTCCTTTGCCACAGTTCACACTGTGGTGCTGAGTCTGCTGGTGGAGGTGGGCATATTTGACCTAGTTTGAGTGCTAATGTAGAACAGGTGGAGACTGCCCTGGACAGCAACTGGGCTGGTGCTTGTGGAAAACAAGTTATGCAAGTTGGAAGGTCAGAATGGGAAAGAGGGCCTGCTGTGTCTGGATAGCATTATCTACCACAAGATTTTCTTACCTCTTTAAATACATTTAGGCTGTAAGGCAGTAGTTCTCAATATCCATGTTCCCATACTGTTTTTTTGTCCTCTCGGCTCTCAAATCCTGATCCTCCAGGGAGAGGGGAAGCGTGCCTGTGACCTGCTTGCAGTCTCCATACTGCACATTTGGGTGTTGGAGTTTCCCTGTGAGAAAGGAAAGGAGGACTTTCTCCCCTGCCTTCCACTAAAACGGCAGAGGAACACTTTTTACAAAAGAGCTGGTCAGGGGACGGTGCGGAGACTGGGATGGGGGTTGGTAACACCTGGACAGGCTTCGACCCAAAGGAGGTGTGCCTTGACTCTGAAATTCTCTCTTTACAACAGGGTGTCTCCCCTCAAATCCTGCTGAGCCTCTCCAAGTCAACCACTTGAGTTAGGAAATTTAATTTGTAATAAATCTGTATTACAGTACAAGTAAATCTGCTTCAGTGGCTATAAAAATTAATTCCTTATCCTAAACATTATTATATAGCTTTTAAAATGAATTGACTGTGGTTTGTACCCTAGTATGTGCCATTATTGGTAATTAGTGTAACAAAATAACATTGCTGTAATATTTCCTGTCTACCCCTCCCCCAGTTGGGAGCCATTTCCTATCAGAGAATCAGAATTGCAAATGCAATGCTTGTATGCAAACTGCTCGCTTTGATTTTTTTTCTGCACGTGTGTTGGAGGACGATCTGTTCTTTTCCATGTCTTGGGCTGTGGTTTTGCTGGGAGCTTTTGCTTCTGAAAAAGCATTGGAGCTGCATAGTGTGCCCTTAGACCTAGATCGTAGAAGGTGCTGAGGGCTACCTGGAAGGTGCCTGAGGCCCTTGGGCCTCTCCCTCAAGCCTTAGCTTGTGTTCAGTTGATGATGAAGTTGCACACCATCTCCTAGGGCCATGTCATGTATCTCAATGGGCTTTATGGTGAACTCCCATATCTGCGTTTTCCTGGTGGTCTCCTCACCTTCAACAGCTTGTCCTAGAAGAAACCTGACAGCACCCTGCTGTGAAGGACCTGCCTGAGGGTGCCTGTGTGGCTAGCAGTCTGTCTGCACAGCTTCCAGACTGCGGAGAGCTTGGGGAACAGGGACCCAACTGCTCTGCTGCCCCTCAATGAGCAGCATTTCCAGCTGTTTACTTCTTACTGCTTGTGCTTGAACCTTCCCACCATTTGGACAGAGATCTCATACTGAACTTCTTGGCACCGTAGCCTGACCCCATTCAAAAAGGGGAAAGGAGCTGGAGGTAGATAAAAATAAAATCACAGGCCACTGTTTAAAAGAGCTATACCTTGGCTGCCATTTGCATTTATTGAAGTGTGTATGGAGGAGGTAATTCACTTTTCCAGGAAACAGTTTCTCGGGCCTTGTTTGGATCTTCTATCAAAACATAAGAAATATTTTTGTCAAATTGCGGCCAGCTAGCAGCACAAATAATTCTGTAAGAGAGACAGGATCATTTCTCCACTGTGCATTGTAATTATGAGCTGAAAGGTTTTCTAGTCCAGCCCATGGTTCTGGAAGATACGAGCTGAACACAGGACCAGGTAAAGTATCATTATTAAAAGCGAAATGCAGAGTGAATAAACTACCTAGGGCAAGGTAGGTATGTTCATTAGGGGCTTGGTTTTTCTTCTCTTCAAAGAAAACTAAGAAAAGAGCTTGGAGGAAGTTTCAAACAAAAGAGGTGGAGGGAAGTAGAGGCTCCTTTTTCTGAGCAAGATAAGTAAAGGAGTAAGGCTGTGGCAGTCACTCCTAGGCAGCTGAAAGGGTATATAATAAAAATACATCTATCTATATATATCTCTATAGAGATATCTATATTGTGGGGAAAATTTGAGCCTTAGGGGCAGGAAAAGCTTTATGCACTTTTTCAGGCTGGACAAAACAAGTGTCCCCACTGACACTTTCTTCTGGCTTGACTGAGAAACATGAACAAGATTAAAAAGGGTATGAAAACACACAAACARCAAGTCAGATTTAGCTAGCGCGTTTCCATTGCTGTATGCAAGACAGAGTCGCAGCACCAGTCAGTTATGCTACGTGGTCCCTTTCTTGACTTGTCAAATGCCATCTCAAATTGGATTGCTCTAACTGCTCCTTCCCTGCTATGTGGCCAAGTGTTAGCAAACCCCAGCGTTCGCAGTGAGTGTCTTGAAATATTCTCTGATGAACATCCATACTAAACAGTTCAGTGATGCTGACTAAAAGAACTATTAGTTTTTTGGGTTTTTTTGGAGACTTTACTATTAGATCTCTAACCATCTTGAGATTACTCTTTCTGAACTTGAGGCCTTCAGTGTTGTGTGCCTTCCCCCCCCCCCCCAAGTATTTCTCTGCAACCATGAAGGCTAGAAACCTATTTTTAGGGAAGGAAAGTTTAGCTTTTCTAGTAATCTTCTAACTCCAGGAGCTGGGACTTTTACATAAAACACCAATTTTAAAAGTTAACAACTTCGTAATAAGATGGGACCAGAGAAATGGAAAGCCAAGGGCAAGACCTTATTTCCATGCTGTCCCAAGCATGGCATTATTATTTCTTGCGTTTTGATGACAAGGCAGTTTCAGAAGTCTGGATATATGCCCTCAACTCAGTCACCCCAGATATTACATAGCTGAAAAAATGCAGAAACTAAGTAGTAAAACTGAGTTGGAGATACGTTTTACCACTCTAGAAAATATTCAGGATATAGCTTCAGTAATAGTAATGTTTTTGGCCCAGATCAGGGTGATAAATCAGAATTCCAAATTCCAGTGAATTACAAAGTGAATGGACTGTGCTAGTTGAAACCTTTGATTTGATCCCAGCTAGTTTTGGTAGCTGAGTTTGGTGTTTTGTGTTTTGGTCAGAGTTGTACAAATGCAATTAGCTTAAGCTTGAGGATATAAAGTCACTCCAAGATGAGGAAAAAGAAATTACATGTTGGAAGATGATATACTGATGATTTCAGAACTTTCTCCAATGTTTGTTTTTTCCCCCCCTTAGGTCAAAAGATGTTGAAGCAAGTTCAAAATGGGGTTTTGCTAGGAATGAAGGCCCCCCCCCCCAAAAAAAAACGCACCTAATAGGGCCATTGCAGTTTTTTGACGCTCTGTCCCTGTCACTCCTTGCTGCTTGTGTTTCCTTGTGACCATCTTGCAGATGGCTGCCCACTCAAGGCAGGGAACAGCCTGAGAGCACTGGCCAGGAAAACCAGTACATTTTCTTCTCTTTCTTAGCTTCCTTCCTCAAAGGTCTGTCTCAGGAATCTACCTGGAATGAAATAACTTTTTTTTAAGCCCTTTGACTACGGTGGTCTTGCTTTTGAGAAAAATGTGACTTTCTGTGATGCCAAATATATTGTTCTAACTGGAAGTTTGTTTTTATTTTCTTTTCCACTTTTCATGTCACTGGCAGCAAACTTTGGCAAAGTGTTTGTACATAGACTTCAAAATCCTCAGATTTTTCATTGAAGCGGAAAGCATCTGGTTTTCTTCATGTGCCTACTTCTGCATTTCTTCTTTTCCTCCCAACCCTGAACCTCTGCCTCAGCACTGCTGCATTGATCACTGAGCAGTTTCAAAGGACCTCATCCAAGTTATTCCATCTTCATTCTTGGCGATTGCTTCTTCCCTTGAGTCTGATATTTGTGTCTTTTTAATGAACCTTTTGATTCTGGATGAGAAAGACTGAGAAAACAAAAGGTGTAGTACATCAATATAGTGAACGAGTCCCTAGTGAAAATGGGCAGAGATTAGATCTCCCATTTACATGAGCATCTCTGCAATTTTGGATTTCTTTATTTAAAAAAAAAAAAAGAAAAAAAAGAAAAGAAAACACCCTAACCTTAAGATGAAATAAAATTCTGAAAAAGTATTTTGGGTCAAATTAAATATTCTATTTCAATGAAATCAAAGTAGCTCAATCAAATTTTTTTTTTGTTTAATATTTTATGAAGTGAACCTAAAATTAAACACACAGTTGCTTCTCGGTGGAAAAATCCAGAGTTTGTTTTGTGAACAAGCATTTCCATCTCATGAAAGTACTTTTTTCCCAAAATGAAATTTTTCTCACACTGAACATTTTTGTATAATGTCTTGCTAGTGATGACTTGATCTTTGCCGGAAGAATACTTTTTGCACAAGAGAATTTTTAGGGCAGCGTTTGCCCTTATTTTACATATCAAGTCTTGTCTTCCTTCGTTCTTTTTGAGTGGCCACCTGCTCTGCGGCAGCAACTGCTGCTGCCACATTGTGGGTGTCCGGGCTGGCGAGGCAGAGGCAACATGGGGAGGTGTTGGTGCTCCCCAGCATCTCTCTGTTTTAGGGCTCTGTCCACCACCACCCAGTTCTGGGTCATGGGTTGGAAGAGGGGGATCGCTTGTATGGGGTGGTGGACGGCACTTTTGGGGAAGGTGATTAATCTCTGATTACAGGATCTCTCGGTGCTCAAGGAATGAAGATGAGCTCTGAGTTCCCATTTGCTGTTGCAGCATATTCTAGAGAGAAAGGTCTTTTGTATTTTTTCGTGTGCTCTTGCTGCAATAGATCTTGGTTCTCTGGTAAAACAGACACAAGATGGTCGCTGTGGTGTTTCCTCGTATTTGAGTAGAGGGCCTGGGGTTGTACTTTGTTCTTTCAGGGTTTCTTTTTTTTTCCCCACTTATTGGTTGGGGATTGAGCCTAACTTGCTGCACACATTATTGTTTTTTGAGAAAGAAACCTCACAGATTTCTCTAATCTTCAGTTGTGCAAATGTTTTTTCCTTGTTCTCTTTGTTTGTGCTTACATGAAAAGACAGACTTCTTATGAACTCTGAAAGACAGCAAGGCAAGATTGGGGGGATAATGTCAGAATTTCTGTGTGTACTTCCAAGGCAGAGCTCTAATGCCTGGCCTGCCTTTATGTATGCATGGATTTGTCTGCTTGAATTTTTAAAACGAGGAGGTGGGGCTTTGTTGTTATTACTGTTATGTAGATTGCTTCCTAAAATCATGATTCACTTGTGGCACAATTCCTGATCTCTTGTCTAGGCTTTCATTGTGGCAACTAAAAGACATGGCTTTTTGGAGAAGGAATAATAGGACAATGCAATGAAATACAGGACAGATACAACACAGATCAATTCTCTTTCATGTGGGTCATTTATGCATGTGCTTGTCTGGCTGTATTTCTTCTCTGATGTTTGGCTTATGTGCTGTTTATCTGTTTCCTTTGACCCTAAATCACTTTTCTGCAGCTGGCTTCTACTGCTAGGAGATCTGCAGAGGGAAACCAGCTATAGTTAACTTTTATATTGTCAGTTTGACATAAAAAAAATATACATATATTTTGCTGGTCAGTGGCCAGATTGTCGCACTGGCAAAAATAATCTTGCTGATGTAGGTTGTGTCCTCAAGCTTTTTTGCTGATCTTTTTCCCCTTGACAGTTGCTAAAATGGGTGCAGACCTCCCAGTGAGTCAGTAGCAGCCTTAGCAGAGACAGGAGTCCGTACAACTGCCGGTGTTACAAATCCAAGCCTAATCGCAACAGACACATGCGATCCAGCATGAAAATAATGTTATTGCAGACCAGTGCCTTATTAGTACTATGTGTCCAACTTCTGCTGCAGCTGCACTGCCAGCACTGGAAATTCAGAGAGAAAAGCAAGTCAGGTGTAGCCTCTGTGCCTGCTTAAGCAAATATTGCACCTGAATTCCCACCACCAGGACCCTGTTCATGAAGGCACTGATGGATGCGCTCTTTTAACCCTTGTGCATTGGGTGGCAGAGATGGTCAGGTGCAAGAAGATAAGCAGAAGTAGCTGAGTTTGAAGGATTGTTTTGGCCCCCCTGCCTCAGATCATGCAAGAATCAGCGACTGGTTTTCAGCTGTCTTCCAAAAATATCAAGGCTCAGTTTGCAAAGTCTGGAATGTTTTAGCCAAAAGGAAAGATGGGAGAATATTTGCTGAGAGGGATGGCTCTACGGGAGGCAGCTGGTGGACCTATTTCCCTGTATGTGTTATTTACTAACACAACAGAGAAAGGTCGCCTTTAACTGTGGGACCGGCACTTGGCTTTGTGTCATGGCCCTACCACTGGCTTCCAGACATGCCACTTGATGCGCGCTGGGGCATTAGCTCTGATTTTTGGCCTCTCACCTCTGCTCAGTGACCAGCTGTAAGCTACCAAAGGGAAGCAATTTCCTAATATTTCTTGCTGATGCAGAGTAACGCGGTTTTACCTCGGGCGGTTGCAGAGCAGTTGGAGGCACTGCCTGAATGCGGGCAGGAGCAGTCCAAACAATTTACTGTCCTCCTGCAAGGCCACTACAACAAGGCCCATAAACAGCTGCATAAAGGGAATCTGGGTGGGAGCTGGGAATACACGGACAAACACAATTCTCCCTTAATTTAGTAGAATGGTCCGTTCAGCAGAGAATATATTGTAAAGCGCTCTCAGGTTGGATGGCCTCCTATTGTGTCTGGCCTTTGAAGTGCTGATTAGCTGGGCTGGGAACACGCTGATAAAAAGTTAATTTCTATTTGCTGTTGCTTTGTAATTGGATGAACACGAAAGCAATTAAATATTAAAACATACAAACAAATAACGAAGTCACTGTAATTAGCCAAAGTTTGATCACTGTCATATTTATTTAGGAGGAGATGATACGTCTCAGCAGGTGACATTTTAAATACCCTTGGCTGCTTTGGTGTTGTCTTCAGAGAATGCTGAATAATGTACGGAGGATTTAATTAAACCCCATTGTAAATCAGCTGTGATGACAGGGAAGTGACAGCCACATGTTGCAAAGAGAATTAGGCCGCAGCAAGAGAGATTAATTAACTATTTTCTACAGAGTTGAACCTAGGCGTTGGGCACTGGGCCTCGAGTTTGTCTGAGGAGGGCGACTTGCTTTTTAAACTGATGCCCCTTGGTTTAAAGCCTGAGGTCGAGAGGGCTGTTTGCAACCAGAGGCTTCACAGACATGTGAAGGGGCAGTGGAGACCAGCCATAGAGCTGATGAGAGGGAAACCGAGGCGCTGGGAGATGCCTCCTCAGCAGCGGTGGGTGCTGGGCATGGAGGAAAGGCCCTCTGTTTCCCTGGCAAGTCAAGGAATCTTGAAAAGCCAGTGTGTTTCTTCACGCCCTGAAGTAAGAGGGAAAGAGAAGCTGTTGGATATTTTCTCAACTTTGGTTGCATTAGAAAAAAAACAAAGTTTGTCAGCTGGAGTTATCAAAACTTGCTGGGTTAGTGCTTTCAGAGAACAGGCTCGCTTGAGGTCCCTTTGTCACTGGCCAGAGCTAGTGAGTGTCAGTATATTAGTAGCTATATGACATGAAGTTAACTGAACTGTTGGGAATCTCCAGAATCCACTTTGGGATTCTGCATTAACGTCTTTTGGTGGTCCTTGCCCTTGTCAGCTTCCCCCAGAAACACTGCTTGGCAAATGCGCTTTAGCAGGCTGTGTGCGGTGGTAAAAGCTCCCCGGGCTCAGGAAAGTGCAGGAGAAAGGGTTTTAAAGGATCTACGAGGGGGCAGCATCTGGGAGCCAGCACCTCTGGTGGGAAGGATGGGAAGCACAGGCGGAAACTAGGAGGGAGCCTTCAACACCTTCCCTGGCGCTGCTGGGGAAGAAGGTCGGCAGAAAGCCTGGGAGAGCGGCGTGAGATGGGAATGATACAGAGCATAGGAGCAAGGGGTGTGAAAGGAACTTAACTGGCAAGAAAAAAGTGACTATATGTGGTTAATTTGCAGAATTCACATTTTAAGATTATCAAACCTGTTCTGTAATATTCTTTTAAAACTAATTTGGCCATTTCTAAAAGCACTGTTGGCTTCCGTGTGTATGAGCTGTAGAGAGCGGAATGCTCTCGGCTCTTGCGCCTCGAGACAAAAACTGATTTCTGACTGGGACTGGAAAAACATTTCATCTAAAGCACTTACAAGTAGCATCTTAGGGGAAGATACAGCACTGGTTTCCACCTAAAGAGGATGCTAGACCATACCAGGCTCCTCTTTCTTTCCTGTGGAAAGATATCATATTTCCAATATTATGTGAGAATGAAGATGTATTCCCAGCTACTCGCTGGGCCTTCACTGAGTGAACATTTTTCTACAAAGGCTGATATTCATTGTGTAACATGTAGCCAGCAAGGAATAGATTTTGTTCATGGTTAAGTGGTCAGGGGGGAAAAAAACCCTAGCGAGTCTGAATGTTGTAATGGCACAGGAGGACACCGGGGCTTCAGAACCTCAATTCGGCAAAATATAGCATTTCCAAACCTGCATACAGTCCCTGCACTAGATTTTTCCTGCTGTGGTGCTTCGCCTCGGTGATGTGGTTAAAAACCTTGCAGAATGAAGATTTGAGAGGAAAGTTAAAAAAAATAATAATAAAATAAAGTTGGGGCAGGGGAGAAAAGAAATAGGTTGGCCAACACAAGGCTAACTGGAGAGAGACTTGTGTGGGGAAACAGTGATGTGACTGGGTTTACGGGATGTGGCTGCTACCACGCTTTTGATATGGTCTCCCATTGAAATATCCCTGTGCCCCTCTCCTCTGACAGGGCCATTACTGACCTGCAGGGACCCGGGGAGAGGATGAGTCTGAATGGCTCAGTGTGGGCAGATCAGCGCAGAAGAGGCTACGGTCCTTCCCGCGCAGGTAAGGTGCTGCGTAACCTGGGATTGCAGCACTCTGATGCAGCTTTCACCGCTGGATAGTATGGTTTGCACATATGACTTTGCATTTCAAAGCCTGATTCTCCCCCTTGCCCCTTACCGATGAAAACTCGGAGTAATTGTACACATTGCAGGAAAAAAATCATTTTATTCCCGGAGGTGTAAATTAATTGATTCAGCCCAGGAAAAAGACCTGGGCACTGTTACAGCCAGCTCCCTGAAGGCATCTCTTCAGTGTATAGGTCTGATCAAAAATGCAAATAAGATCTTAGGAGGAATGGGAGAGGATGGAAAGTAATAAGAAAATGTAATATTATCATGATACAAACTGGTAGTGCTACCTTCTCTGAGTACAACATAAAAAAATGATTTCTGCTCCCCCAAAAGGGTCTTACAGTTCTGTTGGGAGTGCAGAGCAGAGTGAAAATAGTGATGAGGACTGTGGGAAATTCTCTTATAGGGGCAGAATTAAAGGTGGCTTTTACAGAGCACCAAGCTGGTGTGATATAGCAGCCCCCAAGGAGGGGATTTAAAGCCGTACCTCCTTCAAAAAGGCTGTAGTGATGTTAGGTCACCCTGACCTGTGTGTTCATGGGCAGTTGCTGTGTTCCTCCTTTCCTGGGTAGCTGTCTCAAGACTATAGCCTTGTGTCAGGGCTCCCCTGGGCAGCTATCGGTGTCAAGAAGGGATTTATCCTTTTCCCTGTCCTAGTCCATGACTTGCTTTTTGTGCTTCAGGTTTCTTTGCCTTCTTCTGAAGCTTCAAATTTAGTTGCTGTGACAGAGAAACCGCATTAGTGCGTGTCCTGGTGTTGCACTCTTGGGCTGTCTCCTGCTCGCATGCTCCAGGTTGTGCTGCCTGCTAGATTTGGGGGTGAAACACTTTTTTTTCCTGTGCCAGTTTGACAGGGGACGTGGGTGGGTTTTTGCTCTCTTCCTTAGTGCTGTATTTATGGGCTTCTTCAAATCAGCAAGAACTTTCATTCAGTGATTGCAGGACCCCAGTATGTTCATGCTGCTCGTGATCTCTCCTCCTTCGGCATGGTTTTGTCATGGCTTCTGATCACTACTACAAATCTTCAGCTTGCCAGAGGTGTATTACGAAGTGTTTTGTGGCTTGTGCTGTGAGGAAGAGATGGTCTTTGGGGTGATCCACAGACAATATGTAATTGTAGATGCCTAAATTTTGTCTCTTTGAACCAGTTATCTAGGTCACGCCTGCAGGCAGCAGTAAGAGATGAGCATCTCTGAGGGCTCCACACTCTGGGAAGGTCTGGGAGATGGGTGGCACAGTCTCTGTGCCTGCCCCTCTTTCTTTGGGGACAATAAGGCAGCCCGGAGGCCTGCAGTGGACTCACTAGACTAGATGCCAAATGCAGAGAAAGTTTATATGAAATGAAGACCACCATGACGGGGCTCCCTGCAGGTGTGACAGATGGAGCTTGGTGGGCTGCAGGACTTAGAAAACCAAAGGATCAGAGTTGCGAGGGGAGGGCATCAGACCTGTGCTCTGAATGTACAGAAAGCCTTGACTTGCTACAGCCTCTGAGAAATAGGCTCTTTTGCCTCTCAAATTAAGCACCCAACCGCAGTGTACCCTTCTGATCTTAATATGTCTATGCCTCAGTTCCCCATCTGCACAAGAAGAATAATTCCATCCTTCCTCACAGGGCTGTTGTAAGGCAAATTAATGTTTGCAAACCACTCGGATACTATGATAATAAATGCTGTGAAAGCCCAGGAGAAAATTAATAGCTCATTATTTAGAGCAGGACTTGAATAGCGTGCCATACACAGGACATGGAGCTACATATTGAATGATGAGGATAAAGAAAAATATTGAATAGTTGCTCATTAAGAGAGCACTATCCATCTGGTGCACAAAAGGAGGCTTTTTCCTGCAGAAAAAGTAGTGCGTGATAATATCATTACAAAGTGCGTTGTGATGCATCTATGCAGGGGGACTGGATTTGGGTTATGTGTGCAGTCTGGATTCTGGCATTTCTCTACTTTCAGGTGCTTGACTCTGCAACCTGACTGCTCTTTTAACATTGGGTTTGGGTTTTATATAGCAAAGAGATAAAAATGCCAGTAGATGGCRCTCAAGAATATGGAGCACCATTCCTGAGTGTGAGGCCAATAAAATGCGTTGTTATGTACCACAAATGGCTTCCTCTGTGCAGCTCTTTATATTGGCTTTTTTTTTTCCCCTTTTTCTGGCCTGCAAGTTCAGTGCACAGAGCAGAGGAAAAACTAGTATCTGAAGCAGCAGCAGTTTTTAGGTGGTCTTTGCTCTTCTCTGATGATCTCAATTTTGTTTTTACCCTATGGGTTTAAATTACTTACCAGTCTAAAATTCCTGGTCTGTGCTCTCCTCAGCTGACCCTTTTTTATGCTTTGCTTACAGCTTGTCTGTAAAATGAGATGAGAACTTAATTTGAAAGCTGAAGTTAATTGACCTAAATAAAACAAGAGCCTTCTTCTGGCTTTATGAAAAAAAGCAGTGTAACCCTAGCTCTCCTCCTTAAACGGGCTACGAAGCAGAATGGTTTTTCTGGTGCAGTTTCAAGCTGCTGCTGTTTACCAATAGTTATTTGTGGCGTAGCACTGTCTAGAGCCCTGCGATTAGGATGCCGTTGTGCTCAGTACTTTGGTGCAGAGACAAGGACKCAGTGCCAACCTGAACAAGCTTGGTTTAAGTAGGGGAAGTGGACCAGGCTAAGAAAAAACAAAATCAGAAACAGGCCTGGCTTCAGACCCCTGTAGCTATACAGAAAGTGAGCCCMAGAGCTGCAGAAAGGTCTCCTCACTTCAGCTTTAATGCTCTAGTCAGCCACACAAGAGAGCCTTTTGCAGCTAGGTTTCCTCACTTAGCATGCCTTGTTGGAGGCTTGGCAAAGGCAGGTTTAAAGCAGGGCTGTCACAAAAGTGAGGGACGTCTAGTCTGGAGAATACCTGCATTCCAGCTGGGGMAGGTGTTGCAAAGGCAACTAGTTTTTCTAATGCCTCCCAAGCCYGACCTTGAAGATCGGGGATAACCTTTAAGCTTGGTGATACTGTCTCCCTCCTCCCACCTTCCACGTCTGAGGATGCACCTTGGACTGTCCCATCGTGTGCTGTTTTGATGCTAGACAGCTGCAGATCTTTCCTGTTATGTCTCACTGGCTTGCTGTCTGAGCTCTGCTTTGAGAAGACCACTCCTGGTATACCTACCTAACTAATTACGCAGGCAAACCATGCAGCACATGCTGTTATACCAGTTTAGCTTGATTCAGTACTAGCCAAATTAGCTGAAACCAGAATGAACAGGACCGTGTCCATACTCATATCTGTATAGTGATTTTAAAAAGTTTTTTGGTGCATTCGTGCTATTTTTCTAATCTAGACAAGTCCCTGGGCTAAGCTGAAGGATGCTGTTCTGGCAGCTGCAAGGGTCTAGCATTAGCCCTTCAGTTAAGCTCCTTGAAAAGTGTTGGCTGTGGAGCTGGGCTGCACGAGGAGCAGAGGCAACATGATCCAGGGGACCAGACATGCATGGGAGTCTGGAGACCTTGTTTTTCCTTTTGAGTCTGCTGGTAACCTGTCACATGAACTTGGTCAGACAGGGTTTAGCCACTTCCCTTCCCTGTGCTGCGGTTTTCCTCTTGTAAAATGGTTTTGGTGATAGACTGTTTTCTTGTCAAGCCCTTGGAGCTCTGTAAATACAATTTACCTATTTTGTACTTTCTTAGGTTATGTAATGGAGGGGTGGAATTCAAAATGAGAAGAGGGCCAGATCACAAATTCATATCCAAAATACAGGGATGCTTGGGTCTGAGATTTTTACTAACTTTTTTTTTCAGTAGAACTTGTAGTCTTTAGACAATTTACAAGACTGAGAGGTCCAAGGGGAAGGGTGGGATGCTGCGTTGTTCGCTGGGCTGGTGGGAGCTGCAGCGCAGCTTCCCGCCTCCTTGAATCTTACGGTGAGAGCCCTCTTGTGGCAAAATGTTTAATATGCCTGAGATCTTCATAAAATACTTGCTTGGATGCGTGGTCAGGAAACATACGTTGATTGAAAAAGTGTACCTGTGTGTCTGGGAATAACCATTTCAACACCCTCTTGCTGTGTTAAGAGTCTTCCTCTAATGCAGGGCAACAGCAGCAAATGGTGTTGCTTCATTTTGGGGAAGTTAAACGCTGTACAGAATTGATAGTGCACCTCTTTTAAACTTGGTGGGAAAAGAGATTTGAGGTGACCTCACTGGCAGTTTAATGCACTCTCAGGTTTCCAAAATCTGCATGGACAGGATTGGGAAGGGCCTGTCCTTTAGTGCAGCTTGTGCTTCTTCTATAAGCACTGTGCTTATTGATTTGTGATGATACCTAGCATGGGTGAACTGAAATACTTTCCCTCCTGGCATCCTGAAAACTGGAGGCACCACTGGGAGCAGGGGGAGGGAGGGAAGGTCCATGTGTGCTCACCGTCTGGGTGTGTAGATGCCTTGCAGGGAATTGTGTGTTGATGTTGGAGCAAGGGGATATTGGGAACCTTCAAAATTGCTTCCGCTTCAGCTTTGGCTTGCGCAATAAACACACCTGGAGTATCTGTTTGCACAAGCCATCAGAGTAGCATGGGAGCAAGGAGCTGGGCTGCAAGGAGCTCCAGCCAGGTGACCAARGACCATTTTAGTACCCTAGTTGGTGTCATTCTATTTATTTATTTATTATTACTCTTTTTAAAATATTGGGGAAGAGGGTGATGCCAGCAGAGGTGATCTGGGACACACAAGGCAACTCCAGGTTTTGTTCAAATGTGGTTCTGGGCTATTTTTCAGGTGGGGACTCATGGCAGGAGGATGGGGAGCTTGGCTTGAGGTGAGATTTGCTTAATAGCCTGTGACCTCAGTACAAGAGTCAATCTGAATAATCGGGGCAAAGAAGGACAAGCAAAGACCTCATGGGGTTTAAGAAATGATCAGTTGTGGGGCTTATCAGAGCCCCTTGCAGTGTGGCCTGGAAACCTCATGGCAACCTCCTCTCAGGGGAGCTCCTCAGGTCCCACAGGGGCTTTCCAGGAAAGCAGGAGAAAAGCTGGGTAATATGTTGGCTGAACCTTGCCCAGGATCTGACCTTCCAGTGCATGAACCCCACTCGGGTGMGAGTAACTTCTACCCAGGAGCTGGGAAGGTGAAAGAGGACATTTCTGTATTTCCTCCCATTTTGGCCAAAAGTCTGTGACAGGTTTCTGTACAGATCTTATTTGTTAGCGAAGCTGACAGACCCCTCGGGGCTGCTGTTCTTTCGCAAGGAGCCGTCGTCTCCCCTTGTGCTTCCTGTTGTCAGTTGGGATGAGACCTTGATTGTGGCCTCCCTCTCCCCCGTCTGGTGTCTCTTTCCCGGCTGGCTGATGGCTGCTTGTCTGTGCAAAGTGGAGATGACATCTGCATTGGGAGCTCTTTATTTCTTCCACATGTTATTGTAATGAGTGAAATAAAAACGAACAGCGTTAGGTAATGTCATCTGCTCAAAAAGCCGGGCCGCAACTTGGACCTGTTGCTGCAGAGAGATGGCCCTGCTATGGTAATTGAAATAATTAAAGCCCACTGTAACGGAGGGGAAATCACTGGCCGGGGAATGTCGTATTAGATAGTGGTAGAAAACAGATGTTTCCCACTACATTTATTCTCTAAGTGGAAGTATAACAGATGCAAAACAGCATTAAAATGGTATCAAGGCTATAAATACAGCTTCTAATTACTGCACCAGGTAATGTCAATCACAACAATCCAGACTTCTCTGAAGGATGCTCTGCAGACAGGCCAGCTTTATAGAAGTCTTTAGAAGATGTCAGTGCCAAACAGTTCGGGTTTTCAGAGAGCCTTGGTGTGAGGGTCTGGTGCCAGGGCTACCTGCCAGAGCGTGTCCATGCTGCCCTTGCAATGCCACATGGCCCGTTTGAGTGGGGACACAGCCCCAGGGTCCTTACTGGCAAGGTCTGGGTGCCGATGCAGTAGAACATATCGGCGGAGATGCCGATAGCTGGTGTCCCCGCTGGCAGGGTGGGTCAAGAGTGACTCAGGGACTTACTCCATGCCTGGTTTTGCTGCCGAGGCCTGGTATAGATGTGGTTAATACACAGTTCTAGATGCTGAGAATAACCAAGGAGATGGGAAGGGAGTATTAAATGTAGGAATTTGGGGTTGGGGAGAGGCAGGCAGAGGAAGCTGACTAGTATGGGAATAGCGTGAGCAGAAAGAGAAAGGAGGGAGAAGGAAAAAAGAGCTACAAGAGACAGTGTGAGTGACGAGGAAGAGAAAATAGCACTGAGGAGGGTGTCCCCAACTGACCCCTTAGAAGTTACAGGGTTTGCTATGGAGGGAAGGATTCAGGATCCTCTTGTCTATGGCCATGCCTGAGCCACCTCTGTGTTGCTACAGCAAAGGGCAATAGATGCAAATATCCCRCCCTGGCTCTCTGCCAACATCTGTTTCTGTCAGTCTGTTTTGGGATTTATGCTCTCGCCTATCACAGAAGCAGCTCAACATCTCTTATGTGAAATTAATAGCGCCAGCACAGTTCCTAATGGATGTTCTGGAGCCCCCTCTCTCCAGTTTGGGGCATACAAGTCTACAGGAGATTGGTTAGCACTTCCTATTTTAGAAATCAGAAGGGGGGGAGGGGTTGCTTGGTTGTTTGGGGGGTTTTTTTGTGATGACTTGCTTTGGCAGAGGTAGGAGAAGATACATTGTGTCAAGATTGCATCCTATCTGAGGTAGGAAGGCCTTTTCAAAGAAAAAAGGTGGTTCCTAAAGATAGCCTGTGGATCTGCCCAGGTCATAGTGATCCTTAGCTCTTCTGGATGTCCTGATGGCTGTGGCATCTGCCATGTCTCTGGGAGTCCCAGCTGTCAGGTGCTTTGTGCCTTTAGATTGGATCTGCTGTGGATGTGGTGGGATCTGTCAGATACTCAAGTGTTAGCATCATTTAATTGGGACTCGGGACTAGTGGGGGCTTGTGGAGGGACCCAAACCATGGAACCAAAACACGACACAACTTGGTCTGGAATATCAGCAAGGACATGTTTTACCCTGGAAAGGAGATGCTCATAACTTAGCACAGGCACATGAATGTCCATACTAACAACCTGCCTGGRCTGACCACTGCTGACAGTGAGCTGCTMGGTGTTTTCTGCACTGCTTTAGCAGGCTTGGGGTGTCTCATGGAAAAATCTGGATTATAAAGAGATATTTGGAGTCTGAGTTTATCATGAAAGAGAGAGAAATATGCTGCTTTTTTTGTGTGTGTGTGTGTGCTCTGTTGCAATATCTGCTGTTGATGGCTGATGGGAATAATGTGTATGCACTGAAGTGAGAACCTTCAGGAAAGTA
The DNA here is from genome assembly GCF_003343035.1 of Apteryx rowi. Classification (NCBI taxonomy): domain Eukaryota; kingdom Metazoa; phylum Chordata; class Aves; order Apterygiformes; family Apterygidae; genus Apteryx; species Apteryx rowi. The sequence goes on along the minus strand of NW_020449141.1, from coordinate 590,161 downwards.
AAATATTACCCTGCAAGTGTGAAGATCAGTGGAGGATTTTTACCTGCTTGGAGTTAATTTCAGGTGTTATTGTGTATTACAGATATTTCAGAAGCTGACATTCAGCTTTTCTTCATGCTCCAGAGCTCACTTGACCGCTCAACTGACTGCAGCCTGTCATGCAAAGCAGCAGAAGGTGCTGGCCAGCCCCTCACCCTGGTCTGCAGGGTGCGTGGGGAAGGGGTGGTCGCCTTTGGTGGCCCCAGGGGAGCTCAGGGCGCTCGGCAGTGGATCTCCACAGGGTGATGCCGTGCTGCGGGGCCCCGTGTAGCACCACAGGCACACAGGGTCACAACAGCCTGGTATAACAGCCCGGGAGCCGGCAAACAGCAGGAGCGTGTTGGCTACGCGCACGTGCTGCGGGAGCTGCAGTATAGTTACAGATCAGAACACCCCCCTCTCTCCYCTCCCAATCAAATTATGAGAAGAGATCAGCAGAAAGTGCATTAACTAATCAAACWGTGATTTCAAATTGATTATTGCAAACTGCCAACCATAACAGAATTCTCCTAATGGCAGCGATTTAAAAATAAAGCCTTTATTAGCGCTTTGCTAACCTGTCCTTAGCTGCTGGCTAGGATTGAACATACTTCATCCCCCTTGCAGCAGGGCGCTCCCCTTGGCTGGGTGACCCCGGATTAGCCCCTAACCCGGGCGCCCCTCTCGGTGGTGCAGGAGCTGATGCTCAGCTTGCTGGCTGTTTCGGTCCCCGGTGGCGCGGCGGCCTGGCACCGTCCCGCCAGCGGCGTGGCAAGGCTGCCGTAATTGGCAGCCTTCCCATGGGGAGCACCGGCTGGCTGATTGCCGGCGTTGCTGGCGCTCCGCGATGTGGGCAGCAGCCCTGCGCACCTTCGCAGCCGTTTCCTTGGCAACCAAGGCATCTTGCCAGAAGTCTGCAATGTCAAAAAATAAAACAAGATGACACCGCAGCTCCTCCAAAAAGCAAACCCTCTGCTGCTTTCCCCCCACCCTGGACTGTTGGCCCCCTTCTTCCCAGCTCGAGCCCTGTGCTTTTGAAGCTATCTGGGAATGCTTTTATACAGGGAGAAGTGGAAAACATCTTCCTTTGAAGGCTGTCTGCTGACACATTCAGTTCAGCTGGATGCTTGAGGGCTGCTAAACTGGCAAATGGCTTCTGTGAGAGCTGGGAAGGTGTCTGCCGCTGTAGATCAGGGACTTCAAAGGGCTTGGGCTGCCTATGCTGGCGCCCCCGCTGTGCGGCTGCATGCAGGGGCTGGGCGGCGTGGAGCGGGGGTGCTCCAGCATGATCCCCCCTCTGTGGGGCTCTGGCCCTCAGATGAGTTTCCCTCTGATTTTCCTTTCCTGGTGGCCATCCAGTTTGTCTGTGCACCTTGGAAGCGCCATGGGGCAGAGGTTGGCAGCATCTGGCTGCCCTGGGTCCTGATTTTGGCACTGAGTGTGAATAACAGTGAGGTCCCCTGCTGCATCCCCTCCATCCCCCAAGTGTGGCAAAGGGGTCAATCACTGCTTGGGCTTTTTGCTCCCCCCTGACTGTCATCATAGCCATCCCCATGGGGCCTTTGCACTACCTTCAGTAGCATTTGTGGACCTGAGCCCTTCTCACCTGAAGGGCTTCAGCTGAAGGCTGGTCCTTTGCTGGAGAGCACRCCAACTGTGTGTTTTGTGGAGTTATGTGGTCTTATTTTGTGGCTGCACAATTAGTAATACCTTCTCAGAAGGTGTATAAGACAGGTAGGCATAGTAGTGATCCACTGCTGATTTTCAGTGTAAAATTTACCCTGCTTATTGCCCATAACAGTTGGTCCAAATTATCCCTGCCCCATGACAATGAGTTGATCTCATTGAACAGATTTCTCACTTAACTTCCACCTCTGTCTCTCTACCTCTTCTTCCTTTCAGCAGGACCACTGCAGCTCTTGCCTGGGAACAATATTTTCCTCCAAGCATGCTGATACAAAATCCAGAGCAGGCATTCACAAGCCTGCATTTCTTTCCTACTCTGTGATCGTTCTCCCTTGCATGTGAGCTACTAGAGGCTGGGGAAGGTAGCTCTGGAGTCCGCACATGGCTGATAATAAAGAATTAAATCATTTAAAACTGTTTACCTACTGAGAACAATATAGAGCTACTTTCTCCRAGTAGGATTTAGGTTGGCCTTCCTGCTTTGAACAATATAAAGTCAAGGCAAGAGTAGCTTTTGGATCCATATGATTGCTCATCAGCTTCTTGCTGATAAAACTGAACTAGACTAGAAAGCTTAGTAAATGGGCTAAAGAGCTCTGTAGTGGAATCCACCATCTTCAGGGTAAGACACATGTGCATGGATGCTTGCAGAGATACTCTTTATAGGTTAAACAGTAATGTTGAGAAGTCTTTTATTTCTTAGGCCTTACCATCCCTTTTGTCTATTAATACAAAACTTCAGTCTGCAGACCTGTTTGTCCGATGACTCTTCTGAACTTCATGGACGATTCCTGCAGATTTTACATGGTATCTTGCTCACATACCTGGTTGCCTAGTGAAGCAAGACACTGTATCAGGCCAGGGCCTTCTATATGTTATAAAGATCCCATCCCACTACTTCTTCCTGATGTACAAACCTAATTTCTAATCACCATGGGAAGGTCCTTCAGGGAGGTTTGCCTCCCAAACTTAGCATTACAGTAAAAAAGACACAGCTTCTTCTTTCCATGGGATGCATAGAGTAAAACTAGAGGTATTCTCAGATGCACATGTTGAGTAAAACCATGTGTTTGTCAAATGTATTCATCAAACATGTTTGTCTGCTTAAAGTAGTTTTGCTATACACTGATCCCTGCTTCTCCCAGCTTTTAAGTCTTCCTGCCCCTGATGCCTCTCTTTATATCTAATCTGCTTTATTAAGCCAGGAGCTCATAATCATGAGTACTTGTGCCTATGTTGCCTGATATTTGAGCTAACCCGTTGGGGTTGAATATAATCGCCTCCTCTTTTGATTACTGTAAACACTCGATAACCCAGCCATTCTTGGCTGTTGGAGAGGTCTTATCACTGTTCTCAAGGGAACTTGTTCTTCTGGCTCAGGAATACCTATCTAATGTGAAGAAGATAATTTCTATGGTGAGGCTTATCCTGTTTGTGCAGGACAAGTCTTGGGACTATAGAATTACTGGGTAGGTACCGTTGTTTGTCTCTGTGCAAGTAAAATAATTTCTTAGATGGCAAAAATATTACTGCTGTCTTCATCTGCTTGTGCTGAGTGGCATTGGGAGGGCCCTGTTTTCCCCTTTCCCAGGGTCCATTAGCAGTCATAGAAGCTTAAAGATCCCCCTCTCTTGTAGCCGCCTTAACCAGGGAGGCAGAATGGCATCTCTCAAGGGAAGGCAAATGAACCAGTTTTGCTGATCTGCCTCTAGTAATACATGTCCTGCTTCTAATTCTTACTTTAGAAAGACCACAAGAATCTTCCATTCATATCCCATCACATGCATTCATTTGTCGCATGGCTCATGAACTGCGCCCTGTGCTTTGCCTGGGGCTTGTGCATGCTGCCTCCTAAAGCTCTTTGCCCTCTTCAGTTAGAGAGCAAGAGGACAGACTTGCGAGGACTAGTTACTTCTGGGAGAATGGCTAATGGGGTCATCTTCCCTTATCTTTTCCCCCTTATTTTTTTTCCTCTTTTATAACAGGAGAAAGAAGGAAAAATAATCAAGGAAAGGAGAAAAAAATTAATGGAAAATCTGAAACAGTAAATATAAGCTTCTGTGGATGAGAGGGAAAGCATAGAAAATATTGAGGAAAATTTCAAGAATGGTTTATTTTGACTACAGGTAGCCAGAACCACCTTCTTGATATTGAATGTGTTACTTTTTCTGTTTTTCTACCAGCTCCATTAAAACCTCAATAATATACAGAAGTCTATTAAAGGTTTTCTAAGATGAAGCCAAGTTTGGTCATTATCGCTAAATGGCTCTTGGTGGCCTGTATAAAAAGAGTGAATGGTCTCACTGTGGTTCTTAGTGGAAACATGACCAAATTGCAAAACCAAGATTTCTGCTGGCCTCACATTAGGGCTAACAGGTGCAGCAGAGACTGCGGGTGAATTTTTGACTCTTCCAAGGGCTGAGCTAACACCCCATTTTCAAGATTAGTTTTGCCCCAAGCACTGAGGAGAAGCAGCAACTCTGGAGTCCTTTCCTGGGGTGATTTTTCCAATTTAAAGTTTAGAGGCCCTTACGGGAGCTGACATTGCTGCTGCTTTTGCTGCTCTTGCAGAGCACTTCCAGGAGTGGGAGTCCAGAGACTTTCATCTGTGCTTAAGTCAGACTGTTACTATATTTTTTTAAACCTGCACATCTATGAATACAGAAAGGATGATGAACACAGTGTTTCTGGTAGTCTTTTGTCTCATGCTTCTCTTAGGACTCTCTCACCTGTAAAGTACTTCAAGTACTAAAGTCTTCTCTTCAAGTTGGGCTCAGTCAGCAGGACTCCCATGTGACGAGGCAGAACCTGAGGAATCCTTAACTGCACTCTGTGGGATCTTGATGCAAAGCTTGTTTGTCTTTCTATGGGTTGAGGAGAGTCAAAACTGGTACAGAGGACTGATCAGCTCTCAGGAAGATTTTTTACAATGTTGTACCAGACCAACTCCTCCTTTACTTTGCCTATTAAGAAAACAAGGGAGCCAATTTTAGACTTGAGAATGATGCCCACTCTATCTCTTGCAAGTGCACAGCAGGGGCAGTAAAAGAGGAGATTTGCTGGGCTCTGGCAGGTTTTATTGTCATTTTTTCTTGGTCTGTTTCTAAACAGACATAGTCTGTGCTGGGGAAAACCAGAGAGATGAGTAGTCTCCTCAGCTCAGGTTATTACGGGTGCCTCTTGCAGGCTCTAATTTGTCTGTCTAGTGGTTTTTGGCTGAAAATGTCCTACTGTTCAAGGAAAGATGCATCTTCTGACATTGAGTCTGGCCATCTTAACATAGCCCAGGCAACTCCAGTCTGTTAGAGGCTTAGTGGAGAAGGGAAAATAAAATCTTCCTCAGTTGATGTCTAGGAGAACTGTCATCTTCGAATCAAAGGCAGACAAATTCCGGATATTAGAGGCCTTTGCTCTCAGAACGAATTTGGCATTGGGTCAGTAACTGAGGGACATCATGTAGCAAAGTGCTTCTGGCTTGAGCCAAGCTTGGCTCTGTGTGCGAGGAGCCCTGGGGAAATGAGGGTGTGTGCGGGGGGAGCTCTGCAGGCCTGTTGGCTGCCCCAGCTGCTGCCAGTGGCACTGCAAGTCAGCTGCCTAGCATTGCAGGCAGATTTTGTTTTGCAAGCATCTGGGGCCTCTGCGGTGCAGTGATCTGAAATCACTGTCTAATGTGGTAGATGGCCTTTTTCAGAAGAACGTCAAGAGGGGTAAAATCCAGGAGGGATTTCTTAGGGATTTTTGTGCAAACCAGTAAGTCAACAAGCCTGCTGCCTTGTCTCATAGATTGCTTAAGAAATGCAACCTCTCAGCTGAAGCATGTTGCTGTATTCAGGTCATGTTGGATACAGCCGTTGTTCTTCTGGATTGTCACCCTGATGGACTCCAGAGAGGTCAGTGCTTATGTCTTCCTGGAGAGGAAAGCTGCCCAGGCCTTGTGCTAACAGCTATTGTAGTGCCTTGGAGGATGTGCATGACTTGATTTCTTTCTTTGCTGCCTAAAGAAGGAAGTGCAAATCTTTCCAATACTCCTCCTGTTACCTTTTAACAGTAACTGGCTGATACCAAGTATAACCTAAACCTGCTAGGAAGTTGGTTGCCTGCATAACCTCAGCCTGTCTGCCAGTCCTTATAAAATGCTTCCTGAATAAATATCATTGTAAATTTGAGGAACATGAGTTGCTCTGTGTGCTCGCTGCTGACTGAGTGTAATAGCAGTGTGTGCTTTCAGACTAGATGGCTTTATGTGTTTGCAAAAGTAGTAGTCCATTGTAAACAAAGGAATCAAACTTGAGGCTTGACCTGCGTGGGAACTTTCCTAACTTTTCAAGCTATTGCTCATAAAGTTTTGAGGAATACATCGTGGTCCAGAGAGTTACTGATTTTCCATATCATGCAGTAAGTCAACAGAATAAGAAACAAGTTCCTAACCGGCCAACTTGTTCAGAAAGTGAACCAATTCCTTTTAAGAAGTGAGTGTGCTTTCTTTGCTCTTTTCATATATATAGTTTTAGTTACTTGTGGATGAAGACAGGAAATTTGACCATATAGCATTTGACTAAAAAATAAAAGGTTGCATTTGTCTGTTCCCAGCAACAAACTGGAAGCTTTCTATTGCATATTGAATTGTAAACACAAAATCCACTAGAGTTACAAGAAATAATTTTCTGAGCATATTTTGTGCTAAAAAGCAAGTCTGAATATGAGTTGCTGGTCTAATTAGCTAGTTTGTTTGTAATCAGTTCTACCCTGGCAGGGATGAAAGTGGCTAGATCTGTGTCATAACCTTGAAAATACTAGGAAGAAAATGTCTCTATAACCAGACAAAAGACTTTCAAAAAAACCACTCGTGTCCAAAGCTAATTTGAACATTAGACCTGAAAGATCTTAGAGCTTTTCAGATGTTATACTCCTGTTTGGACACCTGGGCTGTTCAACTACCTGTTTGTTATTTGGCCGAATTAAACACTGCAGCATACGTTAGCGTATACAAGAGCTTAGTAATACAATCAGGCACTAATGCATTCATTTTCTACTTGACTGCTCATTCATTGAGATGTTAGTACACAGCAAGAATATGATCAGGGTGACTGTGAGATGCACTAATCAATTCATAATGAATAATCTGAAAATACAGATGTCAGAGGGAGATGGCCTCAGCACAGAATGAATACACCAGAACAGAAGGAGAAAAGCTGGAGGAGACCCTAGCAAGGTGGAGCATTCAGCCTTGGGCTGAGATGCCGCCATCTCATTTTCCCAGGAGAGCTCGGGAAGAGCTTGTAGGAACCAATTGAAAGCAATTTTTGGCTGATCAGAAGAAAAGGAGGCCAGGGTATAGCACAGCCACATGCATGGAGGCTGCTTCCTGGCAGTCTCCTGAAGTTCTCTCTGGGAGCTCCCAAGCTGAACGCCCTTGGGCTCTGCCAGCCTTCGTAGTGGCAGCTTTTGTGTGCTGCCTCAAGGCAGGCTCCTCCCGTGCATGGTGCACGAAGCAGAGGGAAACCCTTCTTGGGTTCCCTTGGGGCAGGGCAGCTTTCCCCCAGAGGCGCACCTGAGATGCTGGGGATACACATGTGCAGTGTGATGAGATGCGAGTTATAAATTGGGTATATCTGGAGCAGCTTTCTGCTTCATACAAAACCCAGCGACCTTGGAAGCTGCGGAGATCTTTGAGAGGGCTGTGCTCCAGCATTGACAAGGGGAAGACTGCGTGGGTTCCTTAAAGACAGCCGTTCCCTTCTGTTTGCCTTTCCACATCCCAGRCCCTGCTAGGAATTTGTCATCTTTTTGTTCTGGTTCTGAGCAGCTTCCTCTTACTGGTTTTATTTTAACTTCTCTCTTGGGAGTTAATTGTTACAGATAGTTCTGTGTAATCTTTCTGACTGCAAGCAGGAAAGCTGAGCTGAGGTATGGAACCATGGCTGGAATCCATTTTAAGCCAGAGCAGGCTTCAGAGGTGCATAAAAATGCTTGCACAGCAATGTGTGCGAGTGCAGGAGTGCATGCAACTGTGAATCTCAAATGAGAGCAGTAGTTTTGAAAGCCACTTTTTCTACTCCTGTAGCAACTTTTGTCCAACTATCTGAAAATGGTCTAGTGGTAGGAACTGAGTATTGCCCTTTACTTCTACTTTTCAGTAGAAGGCATGGAAASCCATAAGAAGTGAGTAGTTTCCTGAAGGTTGCTTACCTATGTGCTACATCTCATGAAGAAGTCCATACTTCTGTCCCTGCACTTAAACATTTGAATATGGTGCCACTGAATGCTGGACAGTTCTTGTAGGACCCTCCTGCTCCCCTAAGTGGGAATGCAAGATTTACTGTAAGGTTGGATAGATTATTTGCCGTGCAGATTTTCATCCCTCTGCTTTGTAAACCTTAGACATCCCATCCCCACCCAGCCTTATTAATACTGATGATGTATGTTTTCTTACACTTGAACTAGGAAGTGTTTCTTTTCTTTTCCTTTTGGCACAGCACCCTGTTACCTTTCTGGTTCATATGGACAAGAATCTCGCCCGAGTTGCTCCGATTTAAAAGTAGATGTGACTGGAACCATTTGCATTCTTAAGTCTTGGCGTGTCCTGGATTTCTTGGGTTCAAGCAAGATCAGGACTGCTGCCTTACAGACGTCTCCGATTTCTTCAAAATAGCAGTGATGCCTCCCAATCCATTGCTTCAATCCCAGAGAAGGGATGTGGCAATGTATGACCTTCTCCCTTTGTTTCAAAATAAAATAAAAGTCAGTCTGGGAATGGGTCTTTGGATGTTTGGAAGTAGTTCAGTGATCCTGTCATGTGGAATGATTCCCACTGCCAGAGATTGGTGTGCATGATGGCGAGGTGATTAATGTGTCTTTGTGATTAACTCCAAAGTGGGGTGTGCATGTGTGATGAGCCCTGAGGTCCACCCTGCCTGTCTCTTCGTGCTGTATGTGTTTAATAGTGTACACATTGCAGTCCTGGCTTGCTTTTCCAGAGGACTCAGTGTTGTGTGAAAGGATTATTCACTTTGGGAGCGAATGGGAGAGTTGCAAGGATTGCAAGGAAAAAGGGAAGCATCCACATTCCTTCTATATTAAACCTGAAGATTTATAAGTAAATTCTTAGAAGACTGAAACTGGAGCAGATGCTGGACAGGAGTATTTTGTCCTACAGAGATGTAGGCTGCATGGGTGAGAAGACACAAGGGCTCAAGGGGGAGAGTTCAGAGAGAGAGATTTGGTAAAGATATGGAAAGTTTGTCTTGAGCCGTATGTGTGTTTGTGTGTGCCTGTACGCGTGCGCATCTCCATGTGTGGGATTTTTCTTCTCCTTTCTTTTCACCGCCAAGCATTCTTTATTGTCTCTCGCAGGTAGATCACTCATTGCTATAAATTTTCTTATCTCCAGTGCTTTTCCAATTATGGATAACAACAGGAAAGCAGTCATTGGTTTCTAAAAGGTCATCAAGATATAGGGCCCGATTGGGAAGGGGATGACTTATGGAGTTAGCTTGTATAAATCTGGGGAAGTTTTATGCACAAGTCAGGCACGAAATGTAAGTGAGATTCATAAAAAACGGGGAGATTTACATCAGCTTCAGTTAGTAGAAATCAAAATGGTTATGAAATTTTTCCCTTTTCTCTATGCCTGTATATGCAAAGAATAAGCTTGTAATTGTATTTTTTGAGTACCTGCAGTGCTGGGGAAGGGACTGGCCTGACAGTGATGGACCTTTGCCTGTCCAGAGGTCACATACAGTGTGAAGTGGTGGTAAATACAAGCTTTGCTTGCACCTTGCTCTGCCAGTGACCTAGAGGAGACCTCACTATCTGAGTGCCACTGATGGCCAGTGGGGGTGAGGGCTGGGACAGAGCTGTTTGTCTGGTGACATCAGGGTTGGTGCCACCAGGTCTCTTTGCACCCTGAGGTCACTGTGGGTTGGTGGTGCTGCAAGCACTGGATTTCTGCCAGGTCTGCACAGGGACACAAGGCTCCTGAGGGTGCTGTTGGAGATACCCAGTTCTGCACCACCTGCCGTTGGCTGTGCCTGCTGTCAGCGAATGGAGCGTTTTGGAAAGCAGCAAAGGCTGCAGTCGTGGAGGCTACTGAGCAGCCTGCAGGGTGCTCCTGAGCTGGGATACGGTCGGCAGTTTCAACACAAAGGGTTGCTTGGCCTTACCTCATGTGGTGAAATTGTCAGTCAGCATCTGTAACACCGCCATGGCCTGGTCTGTCCCACAGCATCCGAAGCCCTCAGACTCCCCTCTGCTTCCCTACGCTGCCCCTATACCTCTTCTTGGGCTTCCCCTCTAGTTGCCTGAATCCAAAGGAGGGCAAAGCATTGACACTGTACTGGAAGATGTTATGCAAATATTGGGTTTCCAACACATAAAATTGTGTTCTGTGTCAAATACAATGAGCAACTGGAAACAGTGGTGTCCTAGGAGCAGGGCACAGGCACGCAGGGCCTCTGGGCAGGCTTTGCGAGGTCTGCCAGCCCGGCCAGGCTGGGATTCAGCTGTGGTGTGTGGGATAAAGACAAGGCAGAGACATCAGCTTGCAAGGCACAGCTGTTTTCTCTTTCCAGATCCACGGTTGCCCTCTTTTAAAATTAAAAACTCCATGTAGATATGGTTTTCAATGCACTTGGCAAATGGCTGAGAGCTTGCCTGGCTCGACTGCCAGATATATGCGTTTCTGACCACGCTGCCTCTTCACACCCAGCCATGATGCACGCCACAGCAGATCTGCCCTCTAAACCTGCTCCGAAACGCAACAATTCGGGATCAGTACAGAGGTATCTGGCAGCAAAAAAGGTGCTGGGGGCTGCTATGAGCTGCTTAACCTTCTGACTAATGCACGAAGTCATTTCTGTCACAGCTGTCTGAACAATACATTTGCCAATTAAGTTAATTCAATCAAATCCCCTGTATCCAACAGAAAGGACAGAGAAAATCCAGGTGAGGGAGAGAGAACAGAGCCTAAATTCTCCTGTATGTCACAGAAGAGGAGAACAAAGGATACGCATGTGTGTGCGTGTGTATAAATATTTATGAATAATTGCACTGTGGAGCCACAGGATAATTGACAACGAGAAATCTGGTTCTTGGGATATGTCCTCTGTACCCGTGCAGTGACTGAGTAACTCAGGGAATTGGCGGCTGCTGTGTTAAGGGCTTTACTCCCAATTCATGGGTTCAAATGTAAAAAGAAAGTGGCCGCGAGAAGCCTGTTGGCCTATGTAAGGTTCAGTGAAAGGCTCAGCTCCTTGGAGGTGCCACAGTCACTATCCCTCACCTTCAGCTCAGGGTTATGAAGTCGCTCTTTACTTGCTGACTTCCCAAACCGCAAGCATGTGGCATTCCCAGCGCCTGCCTCCAGCGAACCAGCTCAGGGTGGATCTCCACAGCGCGATTCTGCCCTTCCTCGTATCTCTTATATTGGCAGGGCTTATGTTTCTGCCCATTTCCACTGAGAATTAGTCTAAAATGCTCAATTCCTAGTCTGGCAAACTACTACTTTTTCTCTCACCCTCTACTCGCAGTGCTTAGGGTAACTAACCCAGGACTTGTTGGAAGCCTCCAGAGAATGCGTTTCAGCTTTGTGCCTCAGCATAAAGATGTGGTTACACTTCTTGACATAAGTGCAACTTTATAAAGTTTTCTCCACCTACTTAAAATTATTGTGTAAGCAGGTTGTTGCAGCAAAAGTGTGTGTTGTGGCAAGATAACAAATATAACTTGCCTGATGAATGACGGTAATATCTCCTTGAACCAGACAACAGTCTAGGAAGCCATGTGCTTTGGACAAGGCCTGTGATCCACTTGCACCTTTTGTATTATCATCTATCCGACGATACAGTGTAACCAAACCCTTGGAAAATGGCCATGTTAGCCATCCGTGCTGCGAAATGCAGACCGTGCTGCACCGTTCTGTCATGGAAGTGGGAGTGTTACCTGTGAGAAGTCAAAATGTTTTTACCTTTAGCTTATGAAGCATCCTCTGCACTTTCTTTCTCTTGAGTTGCCTTCTGTACTTGTATTGCCATAATTGAATTTGAACTAAGTGTGCGCTTTGCTTCTCCTCAAAGAGTGATTTTTGATGCAGGCAGGCATGCTGTAGCCTGTACATGATAAATGGTTTCCTTTTAGCTACCACCTACATTGCCTCTGGACTGAGGACCCATCCCCGTGGAGCGAAGTTGCTCTGTCTTCTCTTATTTCTTCTCTGTTCCTAAGCATGCCTTTACTGACGAAGGGTCTGACACAACTTCCCTGTGATCAGACTGGCTCAGGTTGGGAGTGTAGCTTTTCATTTGGGTTTCCTCCATGGCCTGCAAGAATTCAGCTCCTAGAGCTGCATCTGTATGGTGGCTTTTCACTTGTCACATTGGGGTTACAGATGATGATATGCTAGATAGAGATAGGCTTTATTGACAATGACTGCAGGGCATCCTTGCTTAGGGTGAGGCTCACCAAAAACTTCTAGAGGTGACTGCAAAATACTTTGTGTTTTAAGGCTGCAGATAACTTGCAGGTTAGGGTCCATGGACTGTAGCCTCTATTTCAACAAGCACTGACAGAATTGAGCACAGAAAGGAGTGCAGGCAGCAAAAGGAGGGAGGAAGGTCTATGGTGAGACTGGAAAGTACAGAATATCTGAGCTCTGTGCTGGCTAGGGCTGCATCTCCTGCCCTCCACAGTGCTGGTTTCCCTTTCCCTTGGCAGCTGCTGTCCCAAGGTTGGCTTCTGTGCACTCCTCCCAAAAGCCAAGTGTTGAAGGTTACAGCCCCCTCCTTGCAGCGGTTCCCTTGACCCGTTTGGCCTCACCAAACAGCCGTGCGGGCTGTGGGACTTTGCTAGCTTATGCATCATCATCATCTGGTCCCTTACCCTGTGTACTCTGCTTTAGATGGACAAGTTTTCTCACTTAAAAGCAAAAGGGACAGTCACAAGACTGAAATAGTGGATATCTGCACAGCCCTTTGCAGCACTAGGCCCTGTTGCGATTGGGCAGGGAAAAGCCAAACCAGATTGTTCATTCTTCTTTCTTGACCTGTTCAGCCCAGCCGGGGTGGCCCAAGGTCTGGCTAAATGAAGAGATGATATAGCCCTAGCGCAGCAAAGGTCAATCAATCGGGGGCTGCCCGCTTGCTGGCGCACTGGTGATTAAATTGTGCTTTGCCATGTTATGCTGCAATTTGGCTTGCTTCCCATCTATCTTGCCACTTTATATGTATCAGTAGCCACGTGGAGGTCACGGCCAAATCCAGGAGATCCCAGTTCATGTAAATTATCCTCCTTATCCCCCACTCTTTTAAGAGCTTGTAAGAGTGCTCATAGCTGCTGTATCCCCTGTTTGACRTGGGGGCTCACGTGACATCTAGACTGACACTAGCCCTCTGTGGTGAGAGGAGAAAGAGAGAAATTCCTGTTGTCAGTTCCTTTTTTTTGCCTTTTTTTTTCTTTTTGCCCTGTTGGCAGGACAAAGAATGGCAACTGAGTGAGTGTGCTGGTTTCCAGATTGACACAGAGCGAATACAGCCGCTCATAATCACTGCCTGCAAGCATTTATCACTTCCGCAGATTATAAAGTGGGGAGCAGGTGTCTGACCTGCGATGACAAAAACATGGAGGGGTGGTAGGGAGAAAGGAAATAGATAAGATGTCATTTTTCAGCACAATTTTTCTATCTTTAATGTTCTCCTAGATTATGGGAAACAATCATGGGATGTGGAACACTGATGTTTTATGGTGTCAGTAGGGTTTAAGGTTTTAGGTGGGGAAAAAAAAAAGTGATGTTGGATTCTGTATATTATGGGGCATTTATAGGACACATTAAGTTCTTTTATTATTTATTTACTTGAGGCAAGAAAGATAAATGTGATTCTGTATCCAAGTACTTGTATCTAAAGGAAATTGAAAGGAACACAGTCCTCTTGAACTTGGCCTCCGCTTAGGGCAGAAACTGGCACAGAAATGACCCTTCTTAGGTGAAAGAGCTGTGCRTGCCTCAAAGGAGATTTTAGGAATTAGTAGGTAAAAATCTTTCCTTCTCATTTTATACGTTTTCTGCATTTCCCCATCTCTACTTTTCTCAAYGACTAGGAGAAGTGCCATTAAAATAAAAAAGAAAGAAAAGAAAAGAAACACCCCCTTCCCAACTTTGTTGTGGTATCTTCTGCTCCTTCTTGTAAATACACTCCTCTATGTGACCCGTGAATATTGCTTCAAATTTGGTTTCAGTTTTTCATCGATGAACATATTTCAAGATGGAAGCTGAAAGCAGCTGTAACTTCCCTGATCTGTAGTTCTGGGTCTGAAACTTCATCTCTCCTTTTAATAATAAYAATTCTACTGTGAACTGTATTCATGCTTTCATCTGAAGATGACAAATGTCATACAGGTTTAAGGATCACAACGTCCGAGGACTGATGAAGGCTAACTATAAAATTAAGATCCAGTTCATAAATACTGCAAAACTTGGAGAGATAAGGACGAGGAAAGAAAGGAGAGCTGGATATGGGAAAGAAATGAACTGCACCGATGTGTATGGGGTTGTCTCTGTGTGCACCTGAAGRACTTCTCTCCAGCAGGAGCAGAGACAACCTGTGCACATCAGCACAGCCCATCTAGCAGCTGGTTGGGCCTTGTTGTACTGTATTGTACTTTGGTGCCGCAAGATCACAAGATGATCTCTCCACATTCAGATCAACCTCCAAAGCAGAGCTCCAGATCCTTAAAGGCCAACCCATCAATGACAGCGGGGAAAGAAGAATCTGGAAAGGCACCTCTTTTCGTCCTTGCTGATGTGTTCCTTGACAGAAATGCTATTAAGAGGCATTTCATATTGTGCTACCAAAAATAAAAATAAGAATAACATTTTGGGGATGGTGGTGGCAAAATTAAGGTTTTGGCTTGTCTCTATCTATGACAGCCTTCTGGCTAGTATTCTGAACAGAAATAATAGTTTGAAAGGGAAGATAATTAAATTAAACAGGCAACCAAACTGGAGGAATAAGACTTTCGATGAAGGAGGGTGGCTGGGGAAAAGTAGAGGAGGTGGCAGGGAAAAGAAGCGCATCTCTTTAAATTGTCAATCTCTCAGGGCAAGGTTGCTGCAGACATAATGAGTGTCCTAGTGAATTATCTCCCACTTTTATTGTCTGTTCCTACCATGGAAAGATGGGGAGGTGGGGAAACTAACTTTTTTTTTTCTTTTTTTTTTTGAATTTGGACAGACTTAAAGAAGTGGCATCAAATTTGAAGGGCACCCAATCAATCTGTTGTCCTAGCTGCATGAAATTGTATTTCCCTGCCACTTCATATCTTATTTGCAGCAGCTGGGCTGTAAGTCATTGGTGATAACGTTCTTTATTATGCAGCCGTGTTTATGAACTGTGCCTGGAAAGAGATGATAGAAATATGCAGCAATATGCAAAGGGGGGGATGTTGGGGGGAGGGGGAATAGATGCTAGTTGCTAGGGCAACCGTGGGGCTATTTTGGGCATCAAATTTTGCAGATGATGAAAAGCATTTTCATGTGATGGTTGGTCTCTCTGGGAAGAGAAGGGGAGAGAGGGCACACAATAAACCAGAAAGATAATATTCAAGAAGGCAGTCATTTAATTTTTTCATATATAAATACATTTATAGTTTCAGCTGTATTGAGAATGCATTAAAACCAAAGGCATTAGTACGTCCTTCTTCAGGGGAAGGAGAGGTGTTTTAAATAACTAAATAGGAAATGGCATGCTAGTAATTTGGGAGTCTTTACTACATCACTTGGTACAGTTTAAGTCTAGCTAGTACTTTCAGAAAGTGCTGTGTGAATCATGCTGGTGTCTGCAGTTACCCCTGTTTGCACCTGGTGTGTCTCACAACAGATATCTAACAACTCTTATTCCCCCAAAAGACTCCATCTATATCAGAGCAGCTGTTGGGCCAATTAATCCACAACCCTGTGTGCCACAGGTTAAGAAACCAAGTAACTGAAGGCTGGTCTTGACTCTTGCAAGGATCAGAGGAACCTCAACTTATTTTTTCCCCTAACTTGATACCTATCACAGTGCTGAGATTCATAAAAATAAAAACAAAAGGGGGGGAATTGTTGTGGTCATCACTGCTTGTCCATGCTTGGTGCTGCTGGTCTAGTGCAGGGTGGTGCACCCAGGCCAGAGCGAGGGCAGAGCTGGGGATGCTCAGGACCAGGATCCAGGTAGGGCAGCTGGTGGGTGTGGACCACTTGCTCTTAGCCAAATTTGCAGTTTTAAGTGCCAACTCCCAGTTCACAGCTTTGCAGTGCTTTGAGCCAAATGTCAAACTGAAGGGAGCTGTCGGGGGCTAAGGACCCTTTTGCAGAATGAGGGAAAGTTTCCCCATTTGGCCTGTAACAGGGCCACACTGGAGATGAAGGCCAGTTCCTAGCTGAGGGGAGCAGGTGGTGTGAGGGCTGTGATTGCCTCAGTTTGCACCAGCTGAGACTGGGCTGGGTTCTCCTGGGCCAACAGCTGTRGCTAGGCTGAGGGGTGAATGGTAGCCACAGGCAGGGTGTCCTGCTTACACCTGCAGRCCTCTTGCACTAGTGAAGGGAGGAGCAGGTAGGTGAAGGAGCAGGCAGGGGTCTCAGTGTGCAGGAAAGGCGAGGCAGGAGTGTTAGCAGGTGAGCGGTCTTCTAGGTCACTTGGCTTCCTACCTCCCTCAATGCAAAGTTTGCCTAGGCTATAGCTCTGCTGTAGTGATGCTTCTTGTAATCTGGTTTTACTGAAATTGCATTGAATGCAAAGGAGGAAAAGCTTCTGAATGTTGTTCGCAGCCTCTTGATTATTGCTATTGCTCTAGCTATTCTTAAGTCCTTGGACCTCTAAATGTATTGGTGTATTAAGCCAGTTAAAATGAACTGCGTATGTTCTTGGCAAGAAATATATCTCACATACACTGTAACGTGACTCTCTTATTGCTCTAAAGTTGTGTTTTTAATTAAGTAGTTATCAGTGGTGGCGAAATTCTTCTTCAATAATTAAATCAAGGTAGTTTAGTGAGTAATTGTAAAATGAATTGTTGAGACCATCAGGCTGCTGTTGAGACAGTCTGTTTTCTTTCAGAAAATTAATTCAAGTGATGCATGTTGCTAAGAGAATAGTAGACCATTGTATTAGATAATGGGCATTCATCTTGGTAGGCTTTCTTTTTTAGGGCTGCTTCTTTCTAATTCTGCCTTCTCGTCTTTCAGTTGTCTTCTCCAGAAACAAATGCTGATGACTTCACTTTGCACGTTCTCCTTCCCTTAATCTGCTGCTCTGGGTAATTCAGCACTGAAGGCTGAAAAGGGAGCGTATGATAATTTGGTTACTAAACGATGTAAGCACAGACCTGATTTGACTAGTTCCTGTGTGCAGTTGGCTGCAAGGTTCAAGCCGGTCTCTGTGTGGAACAGGTCTTTCTGGTCTGCATTTCTAAGCTTTTATTAGAGCCAGATGTGAGCCAGCTCTGTCTCTCCCAGCCCAGCATCAAGCTTTGGTGCTTGTGTGTTTGTCTGGTATTTAAGTTGTCTCACTTTACATACAACTCTTGTTGTTAAGTCTTCCAAATATAAACAGTCAATGGATGTCTTCAGTCTTATTAAACTTTATTTGCCCGGAGAGCAGAAGGGAATCCTTTGCACGAATCCTGAGCCCGGGTGGGTGCCTCGTGCTGCCGTCCGTACTGACGGGCTGCAAAATAGATGTCCATCCGCAAGCAGCAGTACCAGCACTAGGGAAATACATGCAGGCAGGATAAACTGTTTCTCACCAGACTTGTGTTATTTTTGAAAGCCTACCTCATGTTCTCTTAGCAGCTTTCCTTTCTGTGCCTGAGGAATATGTCCAACAAACATGAGCACTACACAAATTTTACAAAAGTTAAGCTGACTCCAGAGCGTGCTTGTTGATATTTTGAAAGGCAAAATGAAGAACTGAATGAGGAAAACCTGGTCACCCTTCTGAAATTATCCTCAGGATCAGCATTTCACAAAATAATTTACCAGCTGGTATTTTGTTAGGAAGTTTATTCCCTAATCACAATGTCCACAGGGACTGACATGGATACTGATATCTTGTGGATTTACTTCTATGAAGCGGGATTTTCAAAAGTGCCTCAATAATTTAGGAGTTCAGCCTTACTGAGAAGCATTTGGGTACCTTTGGAAATCCCCTTCATGACTCTCAGTTATGCTTTACGAGCCTGCGGTTCTCAATGGGGACATTATTTCATGCTCTAGGTAACAATGTAAAACTCAATGTTTTTTAGCGCTGTGCTGGCTTTTTACCCAGAGAACGCTTTACGGAGATATTGTTGATATAGAAAACTTAATTCACTTTCCCTTTTCTGGAGCCTTCCTGCTGTCACCTTCCATCCTCCCCTGGCATTTGGAGGATTTCATAGGAGGGAAATGCCCCGTGCATGGGTGCAGGCAGCTGCTATAGGTCACTCCAGTTTTGATGATGTTTCAGAATTTGACAGTTTTTCAGAAAAAAAAGTCCCTATTCTTGCAACAACATAGCTCTAAATTTTCAGATTTTTTTTTAAGGCGATAATTAGACAGGAGAATACTTTTTTCTTTTTTTCTTATTTTTTTTTCTTATTCCAATAAGAAGAAATAATAATTTTCTTATTTCCAATAACTTTGTATCTCAAATAATAATAAGTTGACTCTCTTTTACTGTGTATCTATCAGTGCTGAGAAACTGGAAACTTTTTTTTCTTCGTTTCTGGTCTCTCCTGCACTTGAGCTATTAGAAACACTGAGCACAGAGCCAAGGTGTCTTGCTGTGCTGTGTGAATACTGTTACTGCAAACATCAATAGAAAACTTGAGAGTAATGAAAACTCAATATTTATGTTTCTTTTCCAGGGCATGGAAGCTTCTGCCTGTGAATTCAAAACCAAAGACAGTCAAGATCTTGGTGAGAGACAGAAGGTCAGTCTCTTAGCTTTGATTAAACAAAGCTAAATCATGAATCAGATTCTCGATGCTTACTGTGTGGGGAGGGGGGAAAAAAGTTGATATCTTCTGGGTCATAAATCAAAATCGTGTATACTGGCTTGAAGAAATTAGTTCTTATAGTTGCCTACATGAACTACAAAAGAGAGGTAAGGAGACTAGAGTGATATTTTTGGCACCAGTCCCACATGTGAAAACCAAGTTAAGGATTACTTGAAATTCAGGTTCAGGGTTGGTCTCTGTTACATAYTGTCTGTGGAACAGTTTGGTGCAAGATATAAAAATGGACGTAGGCATCTTTGATGCCTGAGTCTAAAAGGTTAATCCTCAAAATAGGTAAATCTCACCTATACACCTGAAATTTTTCTGCATTTATCCAGATCTCTTTTAGTAGTTTCTTTTTTGGAAAGGAACAAAGAGGAGGTATTTTATGAAACTGTGTGTGGTCTGTGGATTGCTTCTGSAGCAGAAAAAGTGTTTTTAAAACAAACAAAAGCCCCTGCAAATACTTGTTTGAATGTTCTGTTTTCATCATTTATATTCCATTTGCATGTGGGATGTGAAAAGATGCATTTTAATCCAAGCACTGACAAAGGTGGTGGCTTTGCCATCCAAGATTTCAGCATAATGAGATACATCTATTTATATAAAATTTTTTTTCCTCAACAATCATATTTGCAACAGAAGAGTGTAAATGAGAATAAGAAAAAAATGCATTTGTTTGGCAGTCTCTATCACACCACCTCTAGATTTAAAATTAGCAGAAATAATCAACTCTGTTTCCCTAGAAGGCCCTTTTGCTGTTCTGGCAAATTTTGTTTCTACAGATGCACTAGTGTTTGACCAGCCTTTGATTAAAATAGGCTGCCATGCTAGAATTTTTCATAGTACCACTGGGTGAGATTCTGTTTAAAAAAAAAAAAAAGTGTGTGTGCATGTGTGTATATATATATATGAATATATTAAACATATATAATATAGGTTAGATGATAGACTCTACTTTCCCTTCAGGATATGTACTTTGTGGTAGCCTAAATAGCAATTCCAGATCTGCCTGCTCTCCGGTCCGGCTGTTTGGTTCCTGACCTGGGCAGGAACAATTAGGGGGCTCTTTTAGTTGTTGGTACTAAAATCCACAGGAGTTCGTGAAGTCTGGATATGCTGTTTAGATGTGATAATAGATGAAGTAGAAAAAGCAAACAAAATATTTGAAGGCCATCCCTAGGCAATAGCCACGTAGCAGGAGCATCTGGTGTTCTTTGCAGCAACAAGGCATGTAAAAAGAGAAAGCTCTGAACAGCAGAAATCCTTGCTGAAGTAAGGGTTGACCCACGGCCCCAGGATTTGCTAAGAATTGCTCAGATAAGGTTTCCTTTGTGACAGTTACAGGACCCGTCTGTAGCCAGCAGCCTCTACTGGGTAGGTGACTTCCCTGCCGTTCCCTGCCCTTGCTGTCATGGATTGAGCCAAAGCTGTCTGGTCTGTCGGTGCAAGCAAAAAATGATGGTTTTGTGACTATTAATGTTGTCTTTGTCTAGAGRCAGAGCTGAGGTGAGTCTGTGCTGTTGAAGGACTGTTTTCTCTTCCTAAGGCCCTTAAGAAGCTTTTCATTGAAGCTCTCATGTCTRTATCCCTGAATGTAAAACCTCAGCATCTTTTATTAAGATTATTTTGTAAAGTGTACCACTTCTGTGGACTGGTGTAGATTGAGTTGGTTGTTCCAAGCAGAAAAATGGCCATGCATTTAAGAGAGACTTTCGGAGACAAGAATTACTGAAAGCTACACTTCTCCATCTTATTAGCATGAGGGAAGCCTCAGTTCATAGGGCTTCTCGGTGAAATTGGAGGGCGCGCTCTCTGAGAAGGAGGGCAGCCATGTGAAGTGGGAAGCAGAGCCCCAGAGGGTCTRTGCAAGCAGCCAGCAGTATGTCTTTGGGGTACTCAAACCTGCTGGAAATTGCAGTGTGCACTTGATTTTTCTGGACTGTAGATGCATAGGGCTGGAAGGAGCTCCCTACAGCTTACCCTGCCGTGCTGGTGATGGACCCACCATGCCTTTCGTGGTAAATTCGGCTCCTGGGGCCCCATGCAGACTCCASTGGGCAGAAACTTCTGCCTCTTCATTTTGCCCAAAACTGGAGCTGTGCCTGAACTATCTGCCTCTTTAGGGTGAARGAGGTAACCTTCCTCCTGACAGTGTCCTCATGAATAATTCCTTCACTCATCCACTCAATTTCAGGTTTCCCAAAATAACCGACACTTTTAACACTGACAGAGAGCAATACCAGAGAAAATAAAATATATTAARCAGCCATACCACCTTGAGAGAGGTCTGAGTGAGTGAACTGGTGATTAAAAAAAGGCAGCAGAGGTTCTGTAGGAAATTTTAGGAGCTATAATAGTGGAAAACCACTACGCTGTCTCTGTCCTCTCATGGTGAAAATCTGCCTCTGTTACTTTGGGGATATTTCTTTCTTCTGTCTGTGAATTCATAGTGCCGGGAGCTGAAATCCCTTCTTGGGGAAGACAGGAAGAAATGATATTGGCAATACTCACGATGCCAACTGATCTGTCRTTCAAATTTGTCCTGCCTGCCTGGACAGCCTTTTCCCTTCAGAGAATTGAGAATTTTCTTTCCGAGTTTCTGACTCCCTGCTTCAGATGTGCTGTACAATATCTCTCCACTGGATACCCAGTGAATGTCTAATTTTTAACCGCTCTGTCTGTCAGATCCACAAAAGCTGTTGCTGGAGGTGTTTGCATAAAAGAGCTCCACTATAGGTATCTGAGAGCAGCTGGCGATGCTCTAGACAGTATCCAGCAGTGCTGATCGAGGCAGGATGCTTTAGTCTCCCTGGCTTAATGACTATGTACATTTGCTTAATGTACCCTCCCCCTCAATTGCCTGCTAAATTAGCATTCAGGATGTGTCCAGCCTGGTAAAGAAAAGAAGTTTGGAACCTCTTCATTTCAGACAAGACAGGTTTTGATATTATTGAAAATAAAATGCAAATCCTGCATCGACCGAGAGATGAGAGGAGAGAACAGGCTCAGTCTGAGGCTCTGGCTGAGCTTGTTGAGCGCACACCAGAGCCTGTGAGGAAGACGATGGCTCTGCCTCGCAGACCCCCTGCCCAACATCACAGGCCCAGCTTGGATTCAGCTTTGCCTCTGGCGCGAGGTGAAGCTGCAGTGTTTTTGTCTGGCTGGTGCTCCCTGATAAGGGTCCCCAGAGAGTTTTTAGCCAGCTGGGTATTGCCAGTGTGGAGCAGRATTCCTGTCATACCCCTGACAACAGAGGCTGTGAAGTGATGATGAACTCACTGATGCGCAATTAGTTTTTAGAGCTGGACACAGAGTGGTTTAGGTAAAAACATCAAACATTTGGATTGACTTGTGTGGGTGATAAAATCAGTAGCGATCAATGAGGGCTGCCTCTTAAAGGCTTCTACGTGCCTGCTGTGAAATATGGTCTGTTCTGAATGAATAAGCCTCCCTGAGACACTTGACCATGGCTAAAGTCCTTTTTTTTTTTTTTTTTTTTTTTTTTTTTTTTTTTTTTAAGTCTTTAAAAGTAGACCAAGAGATCTGATCTGAATCTCCTGAGTAACTTGCACCCTTTTGAGAGAGAGGCATGTTACTGTGAAGAGAAGAGACTGCGTATCCTGCTTCAATCTCTGTTGGGCATCTTTGGTAGTTAATGTGTTTCCCACCTATGTGAGCATTTAAGGTGCTGGATGATTTCTCCATAAGACTTTGATGTCTCCTCTGCATGCCTAACAGCCGGGCTATGGATGTGCAGCACTTGTGGCATTTGTTTTTCCCTTACTGTTCAGCTTCTGTCTTCCATCTCTCCCTCCATTCATCAATGCTGTGCTCTTAAATCTAAAATGGGTTTGGCTTTAGGTTAAGGAAAACCAATACCAAGCAAGAGCAAAAGTAACAGAGGAGAAGGTGCACCAGGCAAGAGGGCCCCAGCCTGCYGCTGGCCTCTCTGCCCCATGGTCTCGATCTCTGGCTCTTTCCTCTCCTTCCTTGGTCTGTCACGCTTCCCTGGGATGCTTGCCTGTAAGAAATGTGCCTTGAGCTAAACATGTGRCTGTTCTTCAAGAATTTGCACTTGAAATCGCAGGTATTGAAATGTGTGTTTGCCCTCGGGAGCTGGGGTTGCTGGGCAGCGGCTGCGTTTCCCCGCAAAAACGTGGGCACACCGTGCTTGGTGCAAACAGTTTCCTTGCTTTGGTGGCAACCTCTGGTGTTGCTGGAAACTTCAAGATGAAAGGCTGATCATGTTAATAATGGCAAAATGCGCTACAGAATGCTTTGCTTTAATGAGTAGAGATGTATAGGGAAGTAGGTATTGTTTTGCTGCTGTGGCTTTCTGAAAACTAACCACACAACTAGATGTTAGTGCGTGCAGGGCTCGTGGTGCAGTCAAGTGCAAATAACCGATCTGAAAGTCAACATAATCACAGAGTAAAGGAAGACGGGATGTTATAAATTAAGCTGTTGTAAATTAAAGCAGCTCTGCTGAGCTCATTGCAGTTGACCTTGGTTTTGGAAAAGTAACTGAGAGAGGATTTGGCTCTGTCTTCCCAGCTGAGGATTGGTTGGAAAATCCCATTTTTGGGTATGTAAGTGAAAGTGAGTGGAGCAACTTGCTCTTTGCAACACAGAAAGATTGCATCAGGAAATATTCTGTGTAGTGTAAGCCAGACAGACCTGTTGTCCTCTTACAAGCTGCAAATTACCCAGGCAAATGTAATTACCCATTCTCTTTGTTATTAGCGTGCAGCTAGGAAGCTTCAAGCAATTGTCCCTTTCTTGGTATTTCAAAGCTTACTCACAAGATGCATCCTTGATATTGAACACAATGAGATGTCCTTTTTTTTAAAAAAAAAAAAAAAAAAAAAATTCAATTAAACATTTGCCTACTGTGACTCTTTATTCACTGCAAATTGTCTCTGTAAATAATCTTCATCAAAAGTCAGAACCAATCCCCATTAGTTGTTTAGATTAATTAATGAGTCCCCCTGGAGCCACCCAAATGAATTCAATTTAAACGTCAACAACTTGGCTATGGAGTTTCCCAGGTTGGCATTAAGACAATATTAAACCTGCAATAAGTCACATTTAAAATGTTAATTCAAAGAAGCTCTCCATTTAGAGCATTTAATTAAATCCTTAAATAAACTGCATGGGCTCAATACCAGATGGTTCTGCATTTTCATTGCAGCAGAGAGCCTTGAAGTCATTGAGGGAAGTAATATTGGAGGCATGGTGAAGATAACCAGGATATATAGTGTAATAAAATCTAATCTTGTTTCCAGCAGGGAGATTCAGTGTATGTACACAACCTAGGCTAAAATTGTAAGTTAATTACATTAACCCCAGTGTACTCTGGTATCTGAGCAGCCAGAGATGAAATTAGTCTTTTTCCTATCATAAGATTCTTTTCAACTTCACTATATTAATTTTTAGCCAAATACTTACTCATAAGGAAAATTGAAGTTAATGTAACCAAAGACAAAGTAATGCAGTCTTAATATTCTGAAGGGATTACGGAGGGCCGTGAAAATACACTTTGCAAATGTCACTCACTTTGAATGGATTTGTGGCGGGAAGGTGGGGGAAAAAGACTTATGGCTGTGATCTGCACCATGCTGGGGTTTAATAAAAGTCATGATTTAAGAAATTCGGGCCTTAGGAAAAAAATAAAATCAGAGATAAAGACCTCTGTCTGGGGGCCCCGTTTCCTTGATAAGACTTGGTGGGTTTCCTCTTCTGCCGGATGGCAGAGGTGTGAGATGTTTGAAATCGAGGTGAAATTTGGGAAGATGATTTGGGTTAGGATACTTCATTCAAATAAATTGCTCTGTTGTTGTTACAGGAAACGCCCTTTCACATTGCAAGCCTAGCGTAGTAGCCGCGTGCCCAGTGATGGGTCTCGGGTAAAGACAAAGATCCTTTCCATGGGAAGGTCGGGGGGGTTTTGTTTGTTTGTTAAGAAGTTAACTCTGACCAGAGCCCTCAGGTACAAGTGGAATATATTCCTCGTGTCACTGGTTCAAGGGATGGTCRCCACTTTCTGTCTTGCCTCTGTCTTCTAAAAATCAGACATGTCTCAAAGTGCCTTGGATTCTTGTTTTCTGGGGGATCGAATGTAAGCTCCTCAAGCAGCTCGCCATGGCTGGGAGTAGAAGATCAACACTTTGGGTCTTAACTTGAGAACTGAAAGTCACCACTAGCATTAGAAAACTTAGTTTATTCCCTCCCTGCGAGCTGTAAAACATGGGTGTTATTAATACAGCTCAGTGAGGGGAATAACTTTTTCTCTTAATATTCAAGAAAGTGTAATTCAATTTCCAAAAATATGGGTTTCCTTCTGTTGTGTAATAAAATACATCAGGGAGGGAAATTACTTTCCTGTCTTGAAAGTGCAGATTTGCACCTTTTGGATTTTGCTCGAATAGAATCAGGAGCCTGAACCAGGGGACCTGAGTCAAGTCAACGGGATCCAATTAATGGCCCGCGCGCAAAGCGGGCCGCGACGCGGGACCTTGCCAAGGGAAACGGGACAGCRCTTTCCTCCTTCCGCCGCCCTCCCTTGTCAGCGTGGCCTCTGCTGTCGCTGCACCCGTTCCCGTCCTGGCGCTTCAGTTGCTCGGATGCCGGGGCTCCGCACGGGCTGCGCCAGGATGTGGTTGGACTCTGCGCGCCGGGGCGTGCAGATCAGCTCCTGCCCAGGAGGCCTTGCAGCGAGCTCTTTGTGGTGTGCCAGGAGGAAGAGAAACCCCAAACCTTGTTACTTTGRTTATCACGAGCTCCCCCGAAATTGAAAGAGCAGCTGTAATAACGTATCCAGCATGGTTCCTAGTGACTTGAGCCACTCCAGCGGAGGAGCTTACTGCATCTAAATTAGCCTTGGCAAAGGGAGAGGAGAGATGATTTTTTACATAATTTAGAGGTAGCAAGAAAGCTCAGAACTTTTTCCTGTTCCTCCATCAGATGAAACTGCAGTTGCTCAGTGGCATGCAAATAACTGAGTGCGGGCCGAGGGCTGTGCGGAAAACAACGGCTCTGAGGAAGCCTCAGAAAGCTGGAGATGGGGGCAGGCTGTGGCAGCTCGGCACTGAATTAGACAAAGTTTGCTTATGAGTTCTTGTCACTCCTACGCATATAAGTCTTTCCATCTCCCATTTGCTTAGTGACACCTCAGCTGAAACGCTCTTTTGGAAATCCCCCAAACCTTGGCCCCTATGAAAAGTAACTCCCGTTTAAACAACGCCCCATTCTGACAAATTCAAAATCCCTCAAACAAAGTTTTTGATTGCAATAGTCTCCCCCCTTGCAGTGCATGCCAGAAGCAGGAGGCCAGCAGCACGCACTGCAGTCTGAGAGTTTGCTTTTGGAGGGATCCACTACCGGATCAGCTTTCCTGTTAGGGTGGATCATGTTCATTGGGAGACTTTCTTTACCAAGCGAGATATTAGAAAGCATAAGTGAATTTTACCTGTTCCCTTGTCTTCTCCGATGTATTTTCTCAGGATTGGTGCTTGATTAGTTGCAGGCCTGACAGGTTTGAAACACTCRGGTCGTTGAGGGAGGGTTGGTGTCTTGAGTATCTTACCTGGTCAGCACTGAGCATCCCTGCAAAGAGCTTCTTACGGCCCCATTGATGGGAAACTTTGCAGGAGTCAGAACGAGGGAGAGAAGTGCAGAAATTACTTTCTTGGGCACTGCCAGCARAATAGGTTCAGCCCACTCGGGTCATTTAGATGAAGATGCTGCTTGTCTTCCTATACTCATACTTTGCTGCGTAATTGCAGGTGCAAGTAACTCCCCGCAGAGGACTCCTTGTGCTCGCTTGTCCCTTACTGAGGCTCAGTGCTGAGTTCCTTCGATTTTGTGCTATTTCCAATGAACTGAGAAGAGATGAGGCATGTTTCTCTCTTGGACATTGCCCCAGGTCTCATCCACAGGAGTTCACGCCGAATTGCTCAGATCTGAGCCGATTCCTTCCTATGCTGCATGGCACCCCTGAGCATCTGATTAAATACCTACCCGAGGTGGCTGGCTCCAGCTGTCTTCTCCGCTCAAGCACTGCAATATCGCTCTCTGCTGTTTGTGCTCCCAGTCTTGACGTGGTCTTTGCAACCATAAGAGTTCAYAGTGTCATGATTAAATGTGAGAAGTGCGTTCGGAGCGGTGCGAGCGTGAAAGGGCCTTTATTAGCGTGAGGCAACAGGGACGGGAGGTGCTGTGAAGGGGCCTGAAGGCCTCTCCCTTCCTGGAGATGGATCGGCAAGAGAACAGGGCATGGGATTTCTTTGGCTGTAGGGAGCTGGATGCTTGGGAGACTGCCTGTTTTTTTGTGAGGGGGCTTAATGGGGATTGATTTGCTAGCAGGGTTTTGTCTCGAATACACGGAGCCCTGCCAAACACTGCTGTGTCTGCCTGGGTGCCTCTAGCCCCGGGTGCACGCTCACCTTCTTGCTTGCTTTGCGCTGGGGTTTGCTGCACCTTGCTTCGTGTTCTGTGGCTGGAGCTCTGCTGTCTGTGGCTTGATTAGGTTAGCTGATGCTATGGGGATACAAAAACAACGAGGAAGGAAAAATAACCTCAGAATGATGCTTCCATTGCTAAGTAAACTGTTTCCCTGGCAACATAAAGTTCTCGTGTTGAGACTGCTCTCTGAATGCCCTTCCCTGCCCTGAAATACCCCTTTCCAAGCTGCTGAGGCAGGAGCGCTGCCCCGAAGGAGTGGAGGCTGCCAGCGTGGCTATAGACCTGGCCGGGGAAGCAAAAGGGTGGGTAACCCTGCTGCAGGTGTTTCTGGACTTTTTTTCTGAATCCAGCTCTGCTAGATTTCCTCCCCGTCCCCCCACCACCACCAGATCTGACATTTTGAGCCTCGTCTCCCCCAGGTTTCTGTCAGTGCATCTCCGCCATGGGATTCACGTGTGAATGTGCGGCAAAATGTTGTACCAGCAAGTTGGAAGAGGTACTGCGAATGCCATTCACTGTGCTGGCTTAAGTCCTAAAGAGCTGGCAAGCTCTTCATTTCCTAACACCATTTTTAAGTGTCAAAGCTGTATAAAAGCTTATCCAGCAATGGAGTCGCAATGGCAAGGCTCCGATTAACAAGCTTTCGTGCATTTAGCTATGCCTTTTACAGCTCTGCTTGACCTACATGTCAGCAGTTCTCCTCACTCGCTGCGCGGAGAGTGGCATGTTCCTCAGCGCCTGCACGTCTGCAGTTGGAGTGAGCCGGGTGTTAACCACTGAGCCATCTCAGGCCCTTGGGGAAGTTTTTGGAATTGTGTCTAGCTGCTATTTACCTGCAATTTTCTCCGCTTGACTCCAGCAATTATGTTTGTCCTTTCCTTTGCTGATCTCTGCTTACTCTCGGTTCTTTTGCTCCCCTTGCTATATGAAGTGGTAGGCCAGATTATACTTAAAGCCTCTTTTATTTCTCCAGGGCTCGCTGGGCAACGATTTATGAGTGTCTTAATTCAGCAGAGCTTGGGGCGGGGGGAGTTCTGCTCGTCTCCTGGTGGCTGCAATAACTCCCACTATTTGGATGTGTTTTTAAAGTCTTCTCTGCTGTCAGCGTTGGGACATTCTTTAGGGTTTCAAAATAAATTGTTTGATAGGAGCAATGACTTGCACACAACATAGTACCCAAATTTTCAGCTGTGGAGGGCCCAGATAAATGCACACCTGTATCCACAGGTTCACTGTGTCCCTCTTTCCCACATCCAACAAGCATCTTGGTATGAAAAATATGCTTTTAAACCTGGCAAGAGCTCTGCCATCAAGACTGCACTGGACAAAGGGTAGGGATAGTTCAACCACCGAGCAAATCTGAGTACTTCCCCTGGCCACCCAGTTTACCGTTCACTGTGTTGCAGCAGAGTTCCCAGGGTTTGCTACTATTTTTTCGTACTTCGTAAATAAAGCTCCCTGATGTAGGTGATTAAGGAATGCTACAGGTCT
Source organism: Apteryx rowi (assembly GCF_003343035.1). NCBI lineage: Eukaryota > Metazoa > Chordata > Aves > Apterygiformes > Apterygidae > Apteryx > Apteryx rowi. Next base: position 561,493 of record NW_020449141.1, on the reverse strand, counting down.
GTAATAGCTACATATGATTTCTTTTTCTTTTAGGTGAGCCTCAAACTCATTTGGAATCAAGTAAAAGATGCAAATCTTTTAGCAAATCTTGCCTGTTAAACACTCCAACATCCCATCGTCTCTACGGTATTATTAGTAGGGAGGATTTTTGAAAGCACTCGGTTGGCTCAGTTCTTTTCGTGCTGAAGTCAGTGGCAAACCTCTGCTTGCCTTCAAGGGTAACAATAAGCCACTGTTGTGTCTATCTGAAAATCTCACCTGTTGCGGGTAAAGTCAGGATGTCTCGCTAGTGTTTTGTGGCTGTTGCCTAAATAAGACACATCCTGAAGTATTGATACGATATAAATATTTTAGCAAAGACATTTGTGTTGCCTTGATGACATTCTTTCCCATCCGAGCTGCATTCCCCTAAAAGGATGTAGCACTAAAATGGTAGAGAGACTTATATTCAGCTAATTTTTCCCCTGAGCAGATCCTGGAGCGCTTGTAAGGTGCGATTTTGTTTACCCCGTTCAACAAGAGGTCCCACAGCATGTGGAAGGAGTGCTGTGGGGATTGTCCAAAGGCAAACAGAAGAGTGGAAAGAATAACATGATGGTTTTTGTTTTGTTTTTTGGGGTTCTTTTTTTTTGGGGGGGGGGATCATTTTGTATTCTGCATGCTGCCTTTCAAATGAAATGTAAAACCAAGATTCTCCTCACCTGTGGTCATTAAGTATCTTATGGCTTTTTTTTATAAGACCCAGGGATCTTAGTGAAATCCCAACTTGATTAATTATATACTGCTTCCCTAAAGTTCCTCCTGCAGTTACAAGTAGATACAGCATTTTCCCTCCTTTCTCTGTTGTCAATTAGAGCATAGGCTTGTTAGCTGTTTCATTATTGCTTTCCTTTTTAAAGAGGCTCAGAGGTGGCTCTGTGTCAGTGCTGAAGGAAGTCTACAGTAAACAGGTTGCCTACTATAATATTGTGCTTAGGAAAGAATTTGGGAAATCTGTGGATGAAAACTTGTGCACTTGTGTGTGTGTTTTAATGAGGGCAAGTGGAGCAAATGTATCAAAGGCATTAATCACTGAGCACCTGAGCCCACCTGTGGCCTGAAAAGTAGCCGAGGAACTTATCTGCAAGACTTGGCTGACTCAGTAACCTCGCCAGCTTCCCTTTTGTCCTTCCGTCCTTGCATCTTCCTTATCTGTGTGTGATGGCAGGTAACACCTGGCTCCAAGTAACAACAAATTTCAAAGGGTTTTGCTCAGCATGGTTTAAATGAAGCGCTGGGCCTGCAGCAATCACAAAGACCTCTTGTTGTAGACTGAATAAGATTCAGTTGAAAGTCCCCACGCAAAGCTGCTGGGGCATTCCAGAAAGTTTAGCTACCGATTCCATTAAAGAATTTTTTTTTTCATTCTTAAATTTGAAGATAAGAATTTGCAATTATCACTACCACAGTGCTGTGATAGTCATAGACATGTGACAGCTGTCCCTGTCCTATGCACTGAGCGAACACCGTTCCTGCACTCTTTGAATGGGAGCTGCAAGCACTGGAGATCTTCATCTTCGATTCACTACCGTGTGAGGTCTTGCTCTTATAATGCTCCCGACTCAGCCGCAGGCTAATGGCAAATACAATGCAATGAATACAGCTCTGTACAGTGGGCTTCCCTCCAAACCATGGTTTAGGTATAAGTCCATGAAACACGTATGCATCTGTGGGTACCTTCTTTTGCTACCATCAAATGCTGCTGTGGTTGTGCACCTTCCCCCTGAAGAAGTAAATTTTCAGTCCGTTGCATCTGTTATCACGTCTTTCATGCTGGGCTTACTGCTGTTGCTTCATGAGCCAAAATTAAAGTGAGGTTATTAGCTTCCTGAGAGGGAGAAAACATCTTAGTAAGAGTGCTTTGTTATGTGAACAATAAGTGCTCCTGCCCACATGCATTAGTGCAAGTGGTGAACAAGCTCGTTAATTATATTGAAATCAATGCTATTTGCTTAGATTTAAAGCTTCGTTCTGCTTGCATTGACTCCATCCTCCTCGTTTTGCTTGTGCCCTGCCAGATCAAGCGCTGAGGGCTGAGCGCTGCTCTCCGGCCCTGCAGCCCTCCAGCACGGGGGAGGTCGAGCGCCATCAGTCCCTGCCCGCCCTGGGTGGCAGCACAGCTCCGCTTTTATCCTTTGTCCCAACCTGAAGTCTGCGGCACAGATTTGGCAGGTGGATTTGGCAGCCCTGGTACAAGTGGGTGTGCAGCAGCAGAACGGTACCGTGCACGCGTGCCGTTAGGGTCCTGCCGCTGACCTGCTCATCCAAGTGACACTGGGAAGTGACGACTTCTTGACACGTTTGTGGCATGTCAAGCACAGCTCCGTTCTGGTAGCTTCTCCCACCTTTGACTAATTGCTGACCTGACATCTTTCTGATAGTGACCTTGTTTCGGCTAGTAATTCAAATATCTTTCAGTGTCAGAAATAATAAGTGCCACAGTGAGATGAACAAGCAGAGCTTAAGTTGAGCACAGATTAATGGGGTTTTAATATTCCTAATTTAATCACTCCTTTCTGTCTGAATGTGTGCAACATGATGTAGCAGCTAATTATTTTTTTAACCATGATGAGGATCTTTCCTAATCATTTTTATATTTAACATGAATGAAGGGAGGGCAGTGATTAATGAGGGAATAAATCTTATGAAACAGAAGCAAGCACATGATCAGTTAAAAATACAGCTGTCTGATTTTTTTTTTTTTCCCCCCTTTCCCTGTACTGCAAATACTTAACCAGCTGCACCTTTTCCGCTCCATACCAAGCTGTCTTCAGCCCTAAAGAAAGAGCTGAAACTTTGCTTATCCCTCTGGTCGTTCTGTTGGCATCTCTGTGCATGAACATCTCTGTGATGAATGCAGAAATATTTTTCTTTTAAAAAAAAAAAAAAAAAAAGCCCCACTAGATGCATTAGTGGTTGGATAGATGTCTTTTCAAATATTTGTTCCTGACAGGGTGTTTGGAATTGCAGATGAGAAGCAAACCAGCTCTCAGCATCTGTCTGTTGCTACTGTACATTTCCATTGTGTGAAACAGAGACAAAGCCAGGCAATTCAAAGCTTAAGTGGATACTCTTGAGTTGTTTTTTTTTCTCTTCTTAAATCCTTTTTCCCACATTCAGCTTTTTCTCTTCTCTCTAACCTCTATTTTTTTTCCCCTCCTTCCTCCCTCCCCCGTCCCTTGGTTTGGGAGTCTGTCTTCTGCCTGCAATTCCTTTCCTCCCCCCAGGTCCCTTTGTACATCCTCACTGACTGGTAATTTTAGGGTTTTTCCTGAGCTCTCAGGCTGCTAGCTCATGGGCTGCAGGCTGTGATCATCAGAGGTGCAGCATCGGGCATTTTCCCACAGTTCGACTGCAGCTCTGTGGTCCGTCATTCGCGTCAGTTGACAGCATGAGCCCAATATGCCTAGTCTGCACTTGTGGTTTTGCTGTTATAGGGCTACTTGTAAGCACAGTTGTGCATGCACCATTCCCGAAGAGTTGCTTTGGGAATGCTTATTTGAGCATGTGCTGCCGCTAAAGTCCTCATCCGGGCAGCAACAGCTCACTATAAACTTGAGCGCTGAGCATCTGGGGTTTGCTCATGGAAAGCTGGAACTATGAACCAAAGAGTGCCCTCCATTAACTACGGCCCTGGGTAATCTGTAGTATAATCCAGAAGAGAGGTTTTTTGGTGGGGAGATTATGTGCAAAAGGCCTATTCAGTCGCTGGAGACGAGTCAGTGGGTTTCTTGGCAATGAGGTGTCATTTTGGATGTCTCTCTTCTCACCAGCTAACAAGCAGGATTTTAATAACTGATCGGGACGAGGAGTGCCCCAGCAGTGCTGGCAGGTACCCTCTAACCTCTGCATCTTCTACGGATTGTAAAATTGATATAATTGGCCAAGAAAGAAAGAGAGGCTTAAATACAACTTCCGTGGCTTAACAGCTTGTCGTTCCATGCTTGCTTAGTAAAGAGCACCAAACCCAGGAATTCAATGTTTTGGGTACTGATGACACATTCCAGTGGCTTCTGTAACATTTTGGTGGATGTGGTTGGGGGAGTTTGGGGTCCTGTTGTGCGAGATCGGAACAAGCAGGCAGAGTCCTGAGGAGCTGTGGGCAAGGAAGTAGGAGACTGCGCTCAGTTTGTTCCCTACAATTAGGGGAGTTAGTCTTGTGAGGCACTTGATTAAAATTTTGCTCTTGTATTTTCAGATCTAGTTCTTACAGCACAGGGATTATTCGGACAAAGAAAAATGGGGAAATGGTTGTTTTCTGATCTGAGATAGGTAATGTGCATCAGGAACAGATGGGAGACATTAGCTTGCAGGATCCTGTTTACATGAGTATGTAGCTAGCAGCAAAAAAGCCTCATTAAGGGAAGGGGGAGACTCAAATCAGGACAGAATTGCTTCCAAATAGAGGTTTTTTTCCAAGATTCTTCCAAGAGGTTTCCTCAGCTGCTTTCTGTAGCATTGCAAATGGCAGTGGTATAATTGCATTTGTCTTCCAAACTGTCTTTCCTTGAGGGCAAGCTCTGCTTTGGCCTTGATTTGATTGTGTACTTTTAATCTTGAAGAAAAGCTAGCGCATAAGTATTCATTACAAAATTGCATTTTATATGGTCAGCGTCCCCTCTTATAATTACAGGTTCCAGCTGAATGTCACTTCTTTATTTCTATATGTTCAGCTCTCTTGCAGCATAGGAGTCTAGCACTCCTGAAGCGTCTACACATTCATGTAATAAATAAGTAATCACACTTTTTCTGCTGTCAAAGCTGAAAACATGCACAGCTGTTTGCCACAAGATACACTGGGACTGCAAGGTACAACATTTCTTAATTAGACTGACCTGAGGTTGTTGGGCTTACTCTTTTTTTTTTTTTTCCTTTTTAAAGCAGCTTCATTAGCTCAGGAGCTTAATTACAAGTGACTAGACAAGTTCTGCTCTTGGTTACTGGGAGAGGTTAGAGTACTTCTCACTGCGGTGGGGGGGGTGATCCTGAGAAACATTTTGCAGCTTGACATTACTTACTTTATTTTTGTGGGGAAGGTTTTAGGTGTTCTCAGAGCATCTTAATGCCAGGCTCAGAATTAGCAAAATAATTAGGAGTTCAAAGCAGACATAGGGGGTTAAGTCCAAGCCCAGCCAACCTTTTTGATCTTACGAGCCACACTGCAAAATCTTGACGGAGCTGGGAGAAACAGGACGTGAAACGGGAGATCTGGGAGCAGAACTGGGGCAGCAGCAGGTTTCCGCGCGGCTCTGTTGCAGCACAGAGGTGCCGTCTGTGCGGCTGGGTTGCGGGGCCGGCTGCCTGCAGACTTCCACCCTCCCCGTGTCTGCCTTCCTCCTGTGGCGGGGCGTTCACGTTACCTGGCAGCCCTCGTGCCAGCACGTTCCTCTGGCAATGTGTACGATGCAGGCCCAGACCCAGAGCTACAGCTGACCTACCTGGGGTCCAAGAGCCACAGTTTGGCCTCCTGTCACTTGGTCTGTGCCACAGAATTAATCTGTTGGTAACATACTGGGCGGGATATCACTGTTAGCATCATTAATGCAGAACAGATGCAGTAGCCGAGCTTTTTTGGATTCTCTTCCTTGCAGTTTTGTCATACATCAATAGCGTGGCTCAGCGCAGTGCGGATCTTTTAGTACTCACCCCTCCGACACTGCACAGCTCTCCTGCATCTCCGCTTCTTACAGACTTTTCTAAAGTGTCCAGAATCCCTAGGAATCATGAGAGAATGCTCTCAGCACTGCTGAGGAAATCATAAAGGGTTTGCAGCGTTTCAATTCTAACCTCAGAAATGGGGGCCTGAGATAAAGCCGGAGGGTGAAGGTCAGCGTGGCCACAGGGTTCCTGTGGCAGAGCTGTGAAGGCAGCAGGGAGGGTAGCGGGAGGCCAGAGCTCGGTGTGAGCTGGTCACAGTCTGTGTTTGCCAGCGCCCGGTGCCTTGTCCTGAGTGATCATTAAGGGTGATGAAAGGATATAGATTGCCAGGACTACACTCTTCTCAAAAGACTACTTGAAAGTGTGTTTCTACAGGGAACTTTCTGCAGCGAGCGTTTCTGGGCCAGACCCACAAAGGAGCCTTGGGGCAAGCTTGCAGGAGTTCCCCTGTGTTGTTGCCTGCTCACTAGACTTCTAGTCGTAAAATTATGCCATTACCAGCTTACAGTTATGAAGTCCTTTGTAGGCATTGTTGGAGGTGCGCCTGATCACAGCGGGCAGTGGCTGACCCGCAGGTGTCCTGCTTTATGAAGAAATATTGATGGGACTTATCTGTCTGCAGTGTGACCTTCCCCAGCGATCTCAGGATGAAGTTAACTTGAAACAGGTGTCTCCCAAGGCTATGCAGGACTTGGTGAATCACACTGGAAGGTTTGTGTGTTCCTATTTGGTGTAAGCAGGCAAGAAAAAGTAGGTTACCTGCCTTTGAGGAGTCCTGAGGGTCGGAAACTTTTGAAAGAGGCTTACTTGGTGTTGACCAATATTTCTGGCTTTTTTGTGCTCTCTGCCTACTATTGATATAGCAAATGGCCCAGAGACGTGGATTAAACTGCAGAAACTGGGTGATGATTTTTGCTTCTGTACTTTACCCATAAAAACCAAGGTACTGATGTCTGCTGATCTTCAGAGCATCTTCCTAYCTGTGCGCTGCATTTGTATGTGAAAGCCAAGATGATGTCTTTGCCTGGTGGGGCTTTGTGCTGGTGATCTCTGCTTGGTAKCATTGTAACAGGTAGCAGTCGTGATTGGAGACTTTGGATCTCATTGCTTTGTAAAGTGTGTTGAAAATGATAGAGCGAATGCAGCAGAAGCACCAGCTTCCCTTGCACTGCGCAGCTCCATGCCTGTTTGCCTACGCTGACCCCTTCTAGCCTCCTACAGATAACTATAGACAGTGATGTGGCTGTATCCACTGGTCCTTGCCCTTGGCAGGAGCTGCCAACAAGATGCCTGCTGAGGTGGCAGATGTTACGGTTGTGTTAAGATGGTTGCAGTGCAACCAAGCCCATCATCTCCCTTTGCAAAACRGCACAGAACCGTAGGCAAATCTTGATCTCTACCAACCGGAGAGTTATCYGTGCTATTTGTTCAGAGGCAAGAGGATTTGTGACCTTATTTTTTACCTTCCTAAGTCTTTTGGCCCTCTGGACTGTAAGAAGCGTGAGTAATTCATGTCCTTTATTAGAGTCTGTGCCAAGGAAAAGAGAGGGTTTTGAGATGCTTGTGTGACACCAGAGTTCTGCTGCACAACAAATATACTCGAAAGGCTTTGTCATATATAACCCACTCGAAGCGAGAGCATTCAGGTAAGGAAATGAAGGGCTTCAGGGCTCAGCTGTGCAAGATGAAAATAATTAGGGCATGTTTATCTCATGCTCAAACCTACAGAGGTGAAAAGCAAGGGACGGGAAGACTAGTTCAGAGGGAGCTGGGGGTGGGGAGGGKGGGAAGGAAGGAAAGGACTTGACCAGAGAATGAATTAAACCTCTCTGAAAGGTTCGTAAGTTATTTGGATAAATCCCCCCTCCCTCCCTGCTCCTGCTCTAATAGAGGATGATCTCTGCCTGGCTGGCTTTTCCTTTCCAGGTCTCGGGACCTGTTGTTTTCAAAAGCTTAAAGSGGAGAGCACTGAGGGGTGGGGGGGCACCCTTTGAAAGGTGCCCCGTGTCCCTGCCGGGTGGCTCCCACTGGGCAGGTGCTAGACTTCCTGGGGCCCTGCCGTGCAGGACACGGTCGGAGCTATCTGGGAGTAAAGGGGAGGCAAAATGCAGCTGGGAGGACCCAGCAGCACAGGAGTTGTTTGATGCACGGAGTGGCTGTGGTGTCCAACGGGAGTGAGGAGGAAGGCAGAGCTCAGTTGTCAGGGAAGGCTGAAGGAAGGAGAATGGGAACATTTTAGATTTCCAAGGGTTTCAGGTTTGCTAGCATAAAAGGAAGAAAAAAAATCTTCAAAATGTGAAAGAAGCCTCTGGTCTTGTAGTAGCTTTTTTTAGATGCAGCTGACTTCTGACTCATCTCAGACTCTTTTATTTCTACTTGGGTCTGACATTTTTCCATAGTCCTTCCCTCCCCACCATAGAGAGCTGAGCACACACGTGATCATAGCCAGAGTGAAAACCACTCTGTCGAGCCGTGGTTTCTTCTATCACCGTCCTGTCACGGGACCAGGTGATAGAAAATGCATCAGAGTAAAGAAGAGTGAGCAATGCCATGGGTAGCTCTAGCTCTTCTAACCCCCCTTCTCTCTCCATGAAGTGGAGAGGCGTGTGGTGTTTGCAGCGGTCCTTGCAGACTTTCCAGAATCAAAACCCTGAGGGGCTTCCTTTGCCTGCTCGATGCCTTTTGTTCTTGAGCCTCCTGTTCTTTCCCGGCTTCAGACCTGGCTTTTGTGATTTGCACGGGTATATATCAGAGCAAAGATGCCTCCTGCCAGTCTGCAGGTATAGGTCAGTGGTAATACCCAAGAGAGTTTTTTCATTCCATTGCATCCTCTGGAGCCTCTTTGCTTGTTGGCAGCCCTGGGTGAAAACACTGGAAACTAAGATTATAACTGCTCTGAATTTGGAAATGGGGTTACTCCTAGCTTTGGATAAAAGTGACAAGGTGAAGAGGAAGGTTGAAAGTGGTTCCTATCATGAAGGATTCTGCCCTGGCTCTAGAGATTTTATCTCATCCCAGTGACACGTGGATTTCCATGCGCGGTTCTGAAGTTCTGCCACTTCCCCTGCCTCCTCCCATGCAATGAAAGGGAAACTGGGTGTCTCTTCATTTGCATAGCTCACCTTTATTTTTGGCCAAAAAGATAAAATATTTAATCCTTCCATATCCTCCATGAGACACAGCTTCCTACATCAGTTCTGTGTCCCTGAGGATAAAAAATTATTCAAGGCATCAAGCCTGACCTGGATTTTGCATGATGTGATCGCATCCAGAGCATGGAAATCCATGCGATCAAATGGCAAATCTCTGAGCCTTGGCAGATATGCCTCCTGCTCTGCAAAAGCATGTTGCCATGGCTACATCTCTGTGTGAGTGTCTCTCTCCTTATCCGAATGCTGTTTCTTCTGGCAGGGTCGTTGCCTGCGCTCAGAAGTGAACCTTGTCGTGGGGCAGGTTTTGGCTGAGACTCCGCAGAAGCACAATGGCAGCAGACAATAGATAGCAAACAGCCTTGTTGTTTGAATTAGAGGTGGGTGAATTGTTGCCAAAGACACCTTAAATAGAAAAAGTGAACCCATCAAAAGCTTGAAACGTCTGTCAAAACATGCAGCCTCTGTTTATGGCTTAGGAACAGTGAGACTGAAAAGCAAACTGAAGCTGATTGCATGGAGAGTTGAGAAACCTGGGCTCTGTCCCTGCCGTTGCTGACAGGCAGCAATTCACTCCATCTCCGTGTGCTTCAATCCCCTGCTACCAAGGGGGTGATATTTACCTGGCTTCTTAAGGTAGCTTGTGATTTATAGATGAAAGTTGCTGAAACTACATTTTAGGTTCAGTTAGACTTGCTCTGAAAGCAGCTCCTCTATCATGCAGCAAGAGTTGTGGTTTTGTGTCGCACAAAAGCCCGTTCTGTTTACAGGCTATAAAACAGAAASGGAGGGAAGCTCCCAATTTAGTGGTGTGTTTGCGGGGGAGCGTTACTACTGGGGTGTCGAAATTCCCTGACTGCATCAGCCGTGCACAAAATTCCTCATACGGCCACGCAGCCCACACCACGTACGGCAGGGCCGAGGAGCCCGGGGGAGCTCTTGGGTGGGAATGGGAGAGCACCCCTGGGCTGGTTGGGGAGGAGGGCACAGGGGGGTCCTGCTTTTCCACTGGAAGATGGATTCRACTGGAAACAAAACTCAGCATCTTTAAAGGGTGTTTATAGTGTCAGTTGGGTTTGCTCCCTATTTAATTCCAGGACCCTTGTTCTCCCAGCCATCATGCTGAACGTGTTATCTTGCTTCAAGGCATTCATCTGGAATGAGCCAACTAGTTTTGTTGGCTAAGGGAACCGGGTGTAGAAGAAAGAATAGGTTGTCCCAGCCAGACCGTGCTGGCTGCGCTTTGGGTAATGAGTATGTCATGTAGGTGGGTAAGGCACGTGCCATCAGATGTGTGTATCCAGCTTGCTAATGTCTGGATCCCTCTGGCATATCRTTAATGCTTGCGGTGACTAAATTAGCAGGGTCCTTGTCCTGTGCTCGCTCTCTCTAGTCAGTGGAGAAGGGTGGGCATTGCCAGAAGGTGAAACAGATGGAAAATGGGCTCAGCTGCTCATTCCCGTGTCACGCGAACCTCATGTTAACTGCTGGATGCTTCTGACTGCCTACTTGCTTGTGACCCAGCTGCTCGCAATACGGAGTAAAAGCTGATGACTTTTATTCTGCGCAGCTCGGTACCTATCAAGCTTCTAATCCGTTTCCTGCTTTTGCCTGTATTGCAGAAGGAAGGGAAGAGAGGAAATATTGTAGCTGAGGATGCTTTGTGCGTGCTCCCMGCAGCTGCCTTGTGGATCAACTTTATCTCCCAGAAAGGTGTCTGTGACGCTGGTCTTTCTGGGTCTAGGGAGCAAGGGGTTGCTTCTCGTCCCTGTCTGCATTGTTTGGTAAAGCGATGATCGAGCAGGCTGGTGAGGAAGCACTGTGAAGGGTGTGTGGTTCTGGTGCACTGGTGAGCTTGCACCTCCTCTTCCCCCTCTCCCTAAGATTGGGAGAGCTGAGGAGTCTTTGGGGGCTGGGAATGAAATTTCCCCACAGCAAGGACAAAAGAAATATAAGAGAAAACTTACAGGGTGGTTGGGAGAAATGTTTTCCCCTCAGATTTTTGGAGCTTCTCCTGAAGGGATACTGAGATTGTGTGTATTTTTCTCTAATGGTTTTTATTGTGTATTCTAATACAAAACTGCAATTTATCTGCTTACTGAAGTGGTCTTCTACTGCCAGAGTCACTGTGTGTGATAGAAACCCCAGAAAATCCCCTGAGCCGCAATGTGGGAATCCAATTCTTTTCAGCTGATGAGTCTGTAAACACATTTCCTTGGATTTGCAAGAACCATAGCAAGAGTCTCAATCATCTGAATAAAGCAAAAGCATATCTGATGGTGAATATTCCTGCTTTGCATATTCAAAACTTGCAGCCTTATTCTTAGGCAACATCTTTTTCAAAGGAATGGACCATAAAGAGGCAAAGAAGCGTTGCCCAGGGGATTTAGGCAAAGATCTCCCAAAATTATTAATGCTGTGGGGAGTATTCTCTCTATCAAATTAAAGTCACTGAAGTTAGATACCTAAATTGGGAACCAGACTCCTGCTGTAGACAAGAGAGCCTCCACAGGACAACTCGTACGCCCAGTTCAAGTGCTCTGTCTCTGTCCAGTGACTCCAGGGAACATAAAAATTTGGCCTAAAGACACTATGAGTTTGGGGGAATATCCTGCCACGTGAACATGCGTGTCCTCCCGTACAATGCCAGGTTGTTCTGGTGACCTCAGCGGTAACCATGCTGCTCGTTTTAGCTTTAACTGAGCTCCCAAATTCTAATACTTCCGACTTCACTGTAAAAGAGTGTGTTTAATTTGGCCTAGTGGCTTCAGTAGGAATAGAGAGCTATAAATATCGAGGTAATCTGACCCACAGTTTGCTATATTGAGTGAGAAATCCTGTAATACCAGATAACTGATACTTTTTTTTTTGGGGGGGGGGGTACCTAAAAACCAATTAGCAGCAGTTGATTCTAAAAATGAATCCTGTTTTGGAGAAATGGTATTCTTTCTTTTACAAGCTAATTCTACTGGCTCTTGTGCATAAGTTTCTTCAAAAGCTGGACTGTATTAGAAGTCAAAGTTCCCATGTGACTGGCTGAAAAATGTGGATTGTTAACATCCCCAAAGGGCATGAAGAAGGGAAGTACAGAAATCTGTTTTCCAAACTGTTAAATATTTTCGTGGTCAAAACAAATCATCTCCCAGCTCTCATCTTCATTTTAAGAACTTTTTCTTTCTTTTTTTTTTAATCAACTTTTAATTTATCTGCATATTGAAATCATTGTTTACCAAAAACCAAAATATCTTTTCAGTGGTGGTGGTAAGTTTTGATAAGAGTTATTTTTGCTCTAGGAAGGCAATGCGATGTTGGAGCAATGAACAGCGTGAGGAAGTCTTGCTGCTGCTGTGATAACTCCCTTTCAGATGAAACCTGTCTTATATCTCAGTTTGGCACTAAAATGATGACTTCAAGAACTGTTGGTATCTTTAACTAGTTTGTACACTGAAGGACTGGGGAAATGTGTAAAAAATTGTACCTATGCAAATAAGCAGATGATAAGCAGCCAGACTGGTGCAGCACCGATCCTCTGGCATTTTCACTGCTTCTCACTTCCACCAGATCTGCCTGTGCCACTTTTCTGGAATCCGCTTGATCGGAGCATCTTACAAAGCCTTAACTGGAAGATAGTAGCATTTCTGATCTCATTTTCCAGTATTTCAGCTGTGCCATAATCTATTTACCACACAATTTGTGTCACTTTGATAAGCGGCTGCTTCAAGACTGCATTTATTAAAATCAAGAGCAGGGAGAGCTTTCAAGTCTCTCAAGTGTTGTAATAAATGTTTGAAATTAGTCATTACAGTGTTTGCCATGGTTCATATCATAGACTCTATCTAAATGACAAATGATCACAGCCTGGACATGCACTTTTTTTTTTTACTTTTTTTTTTTTTGGTGAAGTGTTCGCAGCGGGATGGGCATGACGTTGCAGTAGCCCGACCTGGAGGAGCAGGAGCTGCACTGGGGTTAGAAAGGGAGGAGTGGAGAAGAGGGGAGGTTTCAGTGGAAACTTTACCAGAGGCTGTGCGCAGTGACTCTGAGCAAAGAAATGCTGCCTCAGCTCTTTCCTGGCTAAATATGAAATAAATCTGCGAAACAGCAAAGCACCCAAAGAAGCCGCCATTTACTTTGTGTAATGTGGAGCAATTGATTGTTGCTGTGGCTGGATTTTGCAGAAGTGTGGCTCCTCTCCATCAAACAGCTCCACTATGGGAAATTCACCTTGTTATCCTGTTGCAGATGGCTTCTTAATGTGCTTGCCTGCCCATGGGTTCATGCCTACGTGGCTATTAGGAAAAAAAGAAAAAACTTGCTAAATATAGTTATACATATAAGTATGTGGTTGTGTGTGTATATATATTCACACATATACACACACAGACATATTAAACACATACACCAYAGAAAAGAGACAATTATTAAGACAAATATTCTGTCTCAATTCATTTTGTTCTTCATTTTCCCATCAGGAACGTAATAGCTAAATTTATAGTGTTGAGTCTGGGCTATAAATTCTATTATTTTCAGTGACTATATCAATTACATCCCTTGAAAAGGGACCCTAAGGCAAGGGGAGAAAATTGAAGACAAAATTTTCAGAAAAGAGGATGCAGGAGGTGGAGGAACGAGCATCCCCTCCTCTGTTTTTCTTTCTCATTACCAATAACCAGCATTTTATCCCCACATAAGAGTCTGCTTAGTTTCTTGGTTATCCAGCTGGCATCCCAACCCAGTACACAGCACAACTAAGATCACAAGTCTGTCTCTATGGAAATAATTGTAGTGCTACAAACACAGGTGCTGACTCAAAAGGGGAGCAGGAAATGGTCTCGTTTGAATATAAATGGTATTTATTTTTTAAAATTTGAATTATTGGAAAGAAAAACAATGCATCCATTTGAAAAGAAATTGACTGAACAAACTATTCATCTCCTGTCCTTGAGCTGAAGATGATTTATTTTTTTTTATCTTTTTTAAAGAGCCTTTTACACTGGGCCAAACTTGAAAAGAGAGAGCGTAATATCAGAGAGCAGCGTACTGAGATAAGTTCTTTCTCTGGTAATTCCTACATTTATGGGGTTTTCTATTTCTCCCTCTCTCGTAGTGCAAATGACTGAATAACATTGGCCCCAAGAGGCTGTATGCTCTTAGCATGTATGGATGCGGCTGTCGAGGACACGTTGCCTACTGCAGAACGAGGGGGCTTCCTCATTGCCTCGCTTCTCGTGCTGCGGCGTTAGGCCATGAAAGGCGGAGAGGATGTTAAAGGGATACTAAAGGAGAAGCATGTCTGTCTATTGACAAGGACAGGAAAGGAAGAGGATTCAATGCCAGGCTTTTAAAGGAGCTGGAGGGTGATGTGTATCCAAAACAGTTTCAAAACTTTGTCCCAGACACGTGCCAAACTCAACTCTCTTAATGCTCCCCCCCCCCCCCAAAAAAAAGTCCTGCTAATATTTCATGGCATGGGCTGCAGGACTTCCCAATAACAGCGCAGGAAAGCAGCTGAGAAAGTCTGTGTGCATAATTATTTTAGATCTGTTCAGCACTGGAACTGGATTTATAGAAGTTCATGCCCATTTGATTGTATGCCAGCATTGTATGTTAGCTTGAATAGCTTTTTCCTCACCCAAATGTTTGTGCTCTTGATATATTTATAAGCAGCAGTCATTTCTTATTCTCTTGGCCTTCACTTTGATAGGCTACGTACTCCAAACTGTTTTAATCTTCTCCTGTAAGATAGCCTTTGCGCTTCCCCAGGCACCTTCGTCACCTGTCCTCTTCCAGTTTAAGGCTGATGTGACGTTCTTGAACACAAGTGACCAGAGTTGCAGGGATGTTCCCCACGTACAGGGTGCCACATGTCCTCATCTCTATTGGAAATGCCTTGCCTGATGCTCCCGCTTATCCCGTGCCATTTCCAGTTTTCTGCTCTCCTGGCACGGCCTCCACCTTGGGGTCACCACTGTGTCCTTGGTGCATGTTTGCTTGTGCTATGGTCAGTTCCCAAAAAGAGTTAAGTAAGACGCATTTTGCAGGATCTCTGTCAAGAATTTCCTTCCTCTCAATGCTGTGCCCTTCAGCGTCCCACCCTTGCTAGCATCTGTTGAGACTTTCACCCACATGATAACTTTCTGCTCAATCCTGTCTTCTCAAGCTTAGCTAATGACAAATGCTGTATGGAAATCTGGATGAAACCTGCTGCATCTCATTTGTCTAGAAAATCTTTCAATGAAAGATAGCACGTTGTGCTTTGTAAAAAGAAATTGGCTGTGGAGGGGGGGGTGTTGTCCTTGTGATAAATATTGCACTTAATGAAGAATGCTGATGGACATCACTGTGTACTGGATTCCTTTGTTTYCCCAGTGTTGCCAGATGGATGATGATATTCAATTTTCCTCCATATTTTCAGCCTGCCTCCTATTTCGTGGGAATTGTCCACCCTGCCATTCAGCCTTTGGCTTCTGAGCAGATGCTGCCAGTCTGTGCCAAGGGCAATTTCAACCCCCTGCCCCTATTCCTACTTTGAGAGAGTTCATCTTTTCTTTTTTTTTTTAATATATTAGTTTATAATTAAAGGATATTGTATTGGAAGCATTAAGTATGACCTGCCTTACCTCCATAAATACATTTTTTCTTACTTGCTTGGAAGGCTTTAAAAACATCCTCTTGGAAATTCATGCAGATGATATTTAGACATGCAGATATGCACTCCTGTTTTGCATGAATGTTTGACCTTGGGCAGAGCTGTTCAATGCAGGATGGATGTGTTGTGGCTGCATTTAATCATCTGAAGCAGAGATGAAGCCTTGAAAAACCACATAGACCCAATTCCCAATTCCCAGCCTCTGGATGGTAATGAACTTCTGAGAAATAGCTAATCAATAAATTGAACAAAAGACTCAGGCAGCTAAACCACTTTGTCAGGGCCTTAATTACAATTGCAGAAATAAATCGGGAGGGGGGTGATGGTTGGGAGCTTTTGCCAGACAAAACTAACCCTTTATTCTCTTGAACTAACCCTTTGCAAACAGAGCAGTGTGCTTGCTGGAACGCTGTGGTCTCTTTGTACGTGTTAAGGGGGTTTTCTGGATAGGCGAAGGACCCTAAACAGGCTGCTGCCTCGTGCCCGGCAGACCTCCCCTGGGAGACAATTTGGGACATCCATGACCTCTGGAGCTACCGGAAGAGCTGGGCGTGACAGTGCACTTAACAGGAGGGAGGCAGAACAGGGAGGAAGGTTTGGGATCTTTCCACAGGGATGGTCCAGAGCAGGAGGTTGTTGGCTGCCTCCTAGGGTGAGCAGGGCTATATTTCTTGGGAAGAAAGTTGAAGATTTAGGACCAGAGGCAGCCAGTAGGAGTCAGGATATCTGAAGCTGGATATGAGAGGTGGGAGCCAAGGCAGTAGCTTGTCTTCCCCTCTTATCCCTCAGGCAAATTTCCCAGTGGTCTCAACCCCTTGTTGGTAGCGGGAGGTGATGGAGCCAGGGAAGGCAGCTTGGAAAGCTCATTCAGCTGAATCCTTGGAGGCTTGTTCTTGGTGCAATTATAACAGCGGGCATTTCACGTGCACGTCTCCTGGCAAAGTGTGCTGGAAAACAAAGGGACATATCCTTGGGGATTGTCTGGTAGATGTGTTTTTTGCCTTACGGAGTATTATAAAATAACATGTCCAGGTTAATGCAAGCGTGCTGAGTCTGGATCACATGCAGAAGGGTGGATGTGCGTGACAGAGGCTAGAATGGCACACTGTGGCAAGATAAAACAAAGACCCTGGGGAGGTCTTTGGCTTCTTCGGGGATACTTGTGGTCTAGGCAGCATGCTGCCAAATCATTTGCCCTTTGGAGATCCAGGCAAGTGGCAGTGGTTTAAAAGACTAAGTACTAGGGTGYGTAAAGTAGTTAAAACTGGACAGAACAGAACCATTTCATGTAATTTTTAAGGGCGTCTGGAGAAAGTCATTCTGCATCCAGACCRAAGGTACAAAGTAGCTGCAGAAACCCTTTGCAAGGTCTCCAAATCTCACTGGTGAACAGCCCCTCTGGAAGCAGCTGTGTTAACCTGCTGGGATTTGGGTGAATTGGCATCAGGCTCAGATGATGCAACTGGACCCCAGATCCCCATTTCTCAGTGGCAGGCACCAAAGGTGAGATCTGCAGCTTAATAGCATGCCTGGAAACCCAGAGCCAAGGCAAGGCCTGCACTTGGCACTCTCAGGATCCTTAGGAGCCCAAGCACAGCCTCCCACGGGGTGTCTGGCAAGAAACACAGCACTGAGGTGTTGRTTCTGCTCGTGCGAGGCCACCATGACCCAGGCCAGTACGAATCTGTGAGCACCTAATTTTGCCAAGCCAAGAATGGCAGTAGGAAAGACTGTAGCTATTGTATATACAGGATATAGATACCCACCAAAGTAGGGTAAGGGCAGTGTCTTTTGCTGTCAGTATTGAGCTGGCTTGTGCTTGTCTGTAACAGCGAGAAAACTGGTTAAGTATGAATACTCTTAAATTTGTAAAAGRTCTATAAGGCCGGAGGGAAAAGTGAATTAATGATAATCTCAGAACCCTCCCCRCAAACCTTAATTTCAGAGGCTGCGAAAGAGCAGTCCCCAGGTCTAATAAACCCCACAGCAGCAGGGGGAAATTCATATCATTAAAYTCCAGCACGTTTTAGTGCTTTGCTGGATCAGGGCCTCACTGAAGTGGCAGTGAGCACCTCTGCTTTCAGGCCAGCCTGGCTCCCATCCTCTTGCCTATCTCAAAAAGCCGGGGAATTGCTCTGTAACGAGGCAGCAGCCATTGCTGGTGACATGAAACTGCTGGGAATAAGACAGCTTTCTCCGTGAGCTGCTCTGCCTTTGTGCCCAGATTCGTCAGGAAGCAGCAGATAAATCTCCATCTCAGCGCCGCGGCAATGTTCACAGAGCAGTCCCTGGGACATGAGTAAGTTGCTGCTGTCGGCACTGTGTTTACTACACAGATAAAATATTTACAGCTCCATCTTTGGTTGGAGATGTGACTCTTCCAGGCCTTGTGAAGGTCACTGGAAAGTCAGTTAAAATTTATTGATGGTTTATAGCACTTTTGTGCCAGAAAGCAAGGTTACAGTATAATATACCTGTACATGGCAGGCACAAAGGACTAGAGGAAGACAGGAGAGGGAAAGAAGAACGGATTGGTGTACATTGTTGGCTTGGTGCCCCAAACCTATGTGTTATTTTTAATTAAATGATAAGCTCCAAATAGCAGAGCATGTGCAGGGCTCCTAACAGGCTCCATCCCCAGCTCTCGCTAGTTGAGCGAGTGAAATGTTTGCTGTGCTAACACATATTCCTTGAGAGGGAGCTGGGGTTTTGTTTTGTTTTTCTGACTGTGGGCGCACTGACGTTTGTGTAGTGAAGTCATATTCTGCCACAAAAAGAGCAGATGCTCCATGCCTGCTTCTCATTTCTCATTCATTGTGATTTTTTTTTAAATRACCTAGAATTAAGATGGCATTGTACCAAGCGCATTAGGAATACTGGGAGTCCTCTGGACTTCTAGGGTCCTTTTACAGCAGGGCGTTTTACAGCCTGAGAACTAGGGCCGAGGAGCTGAGAGYGTCTTGAGGTTTCTGGAGTCTCTGCACCCTGTTGTGGGCTAAGCTCAGCCCCCTTTGGAAATGCCCTCTCCGCCTTCAGGGATCACCCTTCCCTCCTGGCTGGTCCTGCAAGCCAGGAGGAGCATTCTGCTCCTTTAGTCTTCTCTGGTTTTCGGAGGTTATCAGCACAGCCAACCTTTTTTTTTTTTTTTTTGCTCCCCTATTCACTGCTTCAAACCTCATTCTTAAGTGCTTGGGCAGGACGAGGAGCCAGCCATGTCGCAGCCTTTCCATTGCCTTGATACCAGAGGGAAGCAATGCCACGTGGCCAATTCCACCCCCACAGTGGTGTTAGGAGATACAGCGGTATCAGTAGCTCAGCTGGGATCGGCACATTGTGCACAGGCCACTTCTGCGGTTTGCCCGTGCCCCGTACCTCGCTGATACAGAGGTGCTGCTGTGAGAAGATAGGAGCAGACGGATGGATGTTTGTGACTCCCTGTATATGGACCTGCACGTGTGAAGGGCACCGAGCAACTATCCAAGTTATCAGGCTGGCTTCTGGAACCCTCCTTGAGAATATGTTTTCCAAGACCTCGTGAAAACGATTTGGCAGCACACAGAAGTTACACCACCAGTTTCGGATGTCACACGCCAGCCCACAGAAAATGGGTTTAGTGCATCTATCTGCAGCGATGAAGTAGGATTAGCTTTGCATTCATTACGTTTCCATCAGGAGTCTTCAGTTCACCAGGCAAGACCATAGATGGACAGGGTGAAATGCTCCATATGCTTTCTCTTTCAAACAAACCGAGAGGGATCAGTGACGTCAACTGTTGTCAAAAGCTATACGTGGCAGAGGACGCGCAGTTCCAAATCTCTGCAAAAACAGAGACGGTCCCTGCTTTGTTTTGTTGCAAAATGGTTTGCATTTCAATGAACCATGATAAAAACTTGATATTTGGGGCTCTTGGTACCTTTTCTCATCAGGTGATTTGAAATGTCAGCCAAGAGCAGAGAATACCTTGAACCGCTGGAGCAAACTCGGARGTGGCTCCGGAGAAGAGAGCAGGCACTGGTCCTGGTTGGGCGAGCTGGTGGGTCAGGGCGGTGCAGCTAACCGGAGCGACGCGCACGGGGACTGCCCTTTTGGGGAGCAAAACGCGCTGTGCTCTAAGGCAAAGCCTCTGAACGCTCTAGTAATTCGGTTGCGTGGTGGTGTCTCTGGACTGTGCCGTGGCCTTCCTCCTTTGAGGACTGTGAAGTGTTTATTTTTGAGCCACAGCTTTTCATTTAACAAGGGAGGCTGGGAGTCAGATAAATGAGAAATACAGGAAGAAGCTGAGAATTAACTGCTGCCTGTTTCTCTCAGCTCCTGGTCCTGTTTAAAGCCTGATAATAGAAAGACTTCTCTGTGATCCTATTATTAAGAAAGTTTGAGTCTGAGCATGTCATAAGACCCAACCAGCTTGGCAGTTAATAACACCCACATGTACAGTAATGCGCTGTAGGAAAGTTAAGACTGGCCACGAGTTCCCACTGGGACACGTGCATCTTGCTGCAAATCCCCTCTGTCTTTTCTGCCCTCACCCTAAAAAATGATCTGTTTGAAACTGAAGGCGTCTGTCTGATCTGCTAGCAGGGAAAGGGAATCTTGCGAACATTTGACAAAGAACGCAGAGTTGAAATTAAATATCGTAATGATATAAAACAGTAAGCAGATCTGCTTGACAGCCTTGACAGCTATTTGTTATAGAAAACAGCGTTTATGATGTCAGTCCTATAAGGGAATGTGTTTGAATTAAAATAATTACAGCAGATAGTACAACAAAGACTCCCTGTAGTCAATCATCTTTCACAAATACACCGTGTAAAATCTTCCCCATGACTGAAGGAAACACAGGGACGAGACACTGGCAAATAAATACCAATGGGAAGCTGCACCGCAAAGTCAAGCGGCCACATCCATAGTCAGGAAATTTCCTTCTCTTTTTGCTCCTAAGTGAGACAAATGGGGATTTCATTTTTAGTTTCTTAATATTTCAGCTTTCCTGTAATTCCAGACTGGGGTTTGGAAATCTTTCAGAAGGGATGTGGAGAGGCACCTCCAGGTGACGGCTTGTGTTACATTGGGTTATTTCTTGTGGTGTTGCTCTCCCCACGTCCACTGCCATTGCCTAGTTCCCTATTTCAAAGAGAGCAGAGTGGCGAACTCTCCACTAAAAATTATGCCTGCAATATATCTTCTCCTTAGTATTAGCACCCTACACGACTTGCATGTTGTGGGCAGGTCTGGTGAGTGAGCTGTCATTAAGGTTGCCTGACAGTTCCCCTATTTTCGGCATAAAACCTTGGGCTGCGGTCATACAGGCTCTATTTCAGCTCCTGTCGGATGTGTGGGTTTGTTTTAGTCTCAGGCAAAATGGTCCAGCTACCTCTCAGGAGACTTGGGGAAAAATTCTTTGCTTCAGCCATTAAAAAAAAAAAAGAGAAAAAAAGAACAGCAAACTGTGGTGACTGATTTCTCTGAAAACCCCCTTGTCTGTCCATGCCACACAGCAGAGCCCTGCGACTCGCCAAGGGAGGGGTGACTCTGCCCTTAGGGATGCACCTATCRTCTCCCTTTAGAAATCCACTTATAATCGCACTTTTTTTTTGGCTTAAAAACCCTGCAGTTTGCAAACTTAGTGGAGACGTTATCGTTGAACAGCTGAAATCAGCCAAGATATTGTCCTTGCTAAGCTTGCCTGAGCTTTGTAAGTTGGTATTTTTAACGTAGTTTTGGGGGTGCTGGGAGTATTTATGAGTGTCTATTTAATCCTGAGAGTAATGCAGCAGTAGCTCTTCCATTGATAAGCTGAGTCCAGCTTTCTATTTGAAGTACTGCATTTTCACCCTTCCAACTTTTGATTGCATGCGAATTGCTTTAGAAGTTGTATAAAATGAGTCAGCACAGGCATTTTTCCCTGGGAATTTCAAATGTTTGGTAGGTTTGCAATGACGGTACGTTTCTCAGCACTTCAGACCTCTTGCATAAAAGCAACAACCAGCATTTTGCTTTCATTTGTTCTTTTGCTGGGTCTTGGTCAGCCCTTCCCACCAGGCTATTTGTTGCAAATACGAGCAAATCTCGGCTGCCCAGCTGGTGTTTTCACAGGTGTGTTACGCGGGCTTGCGGAGTGGCAGAGAAAAAACCAGCAGAGGCCAGATGAAAGGAGCAGAGATAACATTTCCTTGTTTTCCTTTTACATTCCAAGCTGTTTCCATTCTTCCCAAGAAATTCTCGTGCCTCCACCTGTATCRTGCCAAATACCCTCTTTATAGCTTAATCCTGCTATGGAGGTTTGACAAACACAAGGAGACCCAAAAATGAAATCAATAGCCCCGTTTTCTCAAACTGCTCTAAGGCAAAATAAGAGTGCTTCAAAGAGTGGCCTGGCGAGCTTCTGGGGCTTCTGAATCCCTTCATAGTCCCAGTGAAAATGTGTCATATCCTGCCTTTTATACCCCAGCAGCAGCTGGCATGTCAAGATAAAAAACAAACCCTATTCTGTTCTCCTGGGTTATGATTCGTGACCTGACACTACGCACCCGACAGCAAAAACACAGTCGCGCAGATTAGCTGTCTCTGCGTTAGACCCCGAAGGCGCCGAACCGGCCTGCCGGAGAGCTTTATTGCAATTCTGAATTTGCTGAGCTTTGAGCAAGTTTAGATGAGTAACTCTCGGGTTCCCCAGTCTTGTGCRATTTGGTGTCGCCTTAGCTCGGTATTGCGCTGGGCTGCGCTGGACCCCCTGGTATAGGTGAAGTCCTTGGGCATTTGTGGCTCGAGCGCATTCGGTTGGTGTCCGAGGGAGAGTCYGTCTCTCTGTCTGCGAGGGGTGTTTTGTGCTTGGCTGTGACGGCTGGTTGGACTCTTGCGCCTAAGCAGCTCTGGACAGATGCAGAGAAGAATATTCTTGGCCTCAGACTACCAGAGCAAGCCTGGAAAAATGACTGTGGAGGCCACTGAAGCAATCTATACGTGCCCGTGCCTGGGAAGTGCTGGTCCCAGCAAGGCAGAGCAGCCCCTCCTGCGCCCCTCCGCAGCCAGCAGCTTAAGAAATTCCTGTGCTGGAGGTTGCATCAGGAACGTCCAAGCCRCCAATGAATTCAAACAATATGAATTTGCCCATTTATATTATACTTGTGGCCTCCACGGCCTCTTGTGGCAGCAAGTTCCCAAACTTATTATGTGCACAAGGCTGAGATGTTTCTTTAATCGAAACGAGGGAGCCTGTCCCTATTTCAGCCTAGGATTTGTATGTGTGACACCTGCAATAAGTGAGTTTTATTTAATCCCCTGGAAGCTGTGAAGGCAGGAAATCTGCATACCATCTCGACTATGCAATAACCAGCAAACAGCTTAGTAACCGAGAAAGCTATTCCGCCTGCCTTTACGTTTCTTGGCTCCGAGTAGTTTCAGYGAAACCCTTGATGCTATTTGAACACTGGGTGGGTTGAGATTTTTTTTTTTTCTTGGTGCGTAGTTTAATTACAGTGAGGCTGTGCACTGACTCTCCATTAATAATACAGTGAATTTCAGCAGCAGATTAAATTTCTCTAAAGTAGTAAATTGCAGGGGAAAGTGGAGGAAAGTCATGGTCGAGGAAAATAAGTACATTATAGGTCCTTTATTAGATAGAAGCCCATGGCATCAGGCAGACGGGTTCTTACAAACACACACATATGAGAAAAACAGGGACTGCATCAATCAGCTTATCAAAATCACTTAAAAGAAATGGGCTTCTGCTGAATGTGTGGAGTGCAATAAAACATCGGTGTAACACTGGACGTATATTAACTGGCACAGAAAGATTATGACATGTCCATTACTGAGCTTGCTTCTCCTGCTGGCTGCAGAGAGGTCCAAATTCCTGCATAATGTGTTCCCTAACCTCCTTTCCTCCCCCCCCCCCCAACTTTATTTTATTACCCTTGTTATAAGCAGGCACACTATAAAATGACATTAGAGGCAGAACAGCCACATGAGAGATGCTGAGTCTGCCTTGAACATCAAATGTACTTCATAAGGGGTATGTAAATAGTCTGCTAATCTAGTACCATCTGAGAACACAAAAGAAATGAAGAGCGGTGAAAGCCCTGTGCAAGCAGCTCTTATCTCCTGCTGGTCCCCTTCCCACAGTGCCTTCCCCCTCCGGCCTCCCCGTGCCTTGGAGTGGTGAGTCTGTCTGCGTCTGTGGGTCTCTCTTTTGCGTTAGCCCTGCTCTGGCTAACAGTTAACACCTAAACATGTACTAACTAAGGTAGTGGCAGCCTCTAGCCCAGGCAGGGGAAGGTTCATCTGCAAGTCATGGTCTCTCTAGGCATTAAAGCATAGGCTAATGTGAAATGGTTCGCGGGAGCAGCCAGAGGGCCAAGTGGCATGGTGGGATGAAGGCTGGCAGGTGCAAGGGATTGCGGTGACCCTGGGGGAAGAGGGGGACTGCTGGGCGCAGGGTGCACCTTTCCCTGCTTGCGACGGCCATAGCGTTTGGTGATCCACCAAGACAGATGTTTTAAAAATTTACTTTTGGTATCTTCTGCCCTCTCAGTTCCCACTGAAAGCCCCAGCATGCCACAGGTTATTTGTCCCTTCCCAGTTCGGTTTCCCCTTCTGCGGCTCCTGCCGTTCCTGGTTTAGGTGCATGGTGGACAGGAACGTGCCAGCCCGAGGAGCCATGGGGTGGAGGAGCAGCTCAAGCTTTTAGCTCTGTTTCTCCATCCCAGTTTTACCTAGGGGTACCAGCACTTCAGCTCTGAATAATACAAACCTTAAAACTCCACTTTAGCCATTTATGCATGTACTGAAATGGAGAACAGTTTGCCCAACTGTAGCAAAATGGGTTGTGCGCGTAGGACTATAGGGACAAACAGCTCCAAGAGGACTTTGAACAGGCAGATGCGCATACGTGCATGACAGATATATGAGGTGCCAGAAGACCATTTTTAAAGTCACTTTTTGGTCCTAACAACTGCACTTAAAAGCAAATGAGAGATGAAGGAATTTTTCAACCCAAACCATAAGAGACCCTGGGGGGGACACAGGATTATGGACACTTATAACTAATGCAAAATAAACAAGGCAAAATTATATGTAATTACTCCTAAAGTCATTTGCTTGTTTCAGTAATTGACCTGTGCATTCTTTAATCTTTAATGCTCCTTTAAAATTCAGCCTCAGGGACTCATAACATTTATTGACGTTTGTCATGGTTAAGGCTCTGGAGGACCTGGGCTTTATTAGAAGTCTTCAAAGAAATATCAATTTAGGGATAAGCAGCATTAATATTTTGTACACAACATCATCTGCTTAGAATGCTTGGCTAGATTTCTTTACATGTTATAAAAAGAAAGTGAGGGCAAAAAAGGGCAGTTCTGGGAGGGGCCCTGTAGGATAATGACTGCTGCTGCAGTTTCAATAAATTTTCCTAATAAAAATGTGAGGTTATGTTTAAAGCAAAAATAAAAAGGCTGATACAAGAGACAGTGATGTGTCTGTCCACGGTGGTGAGATGGTTTTGCCTTAGACCAAGTGGAGAGGACGTTGGCAATGCACTTGGAGTAAGTTSTTTCTCTGCTACAGACCCGTTACGTGCCCGTGTCGACTCACGTCACCAACCTGTGCTCACATTTCCCAGTCTCCACAATCTCTGTCCTCCTGTCTGTAAAAAGGAGTTGAAGTTAATTAACCAACTTCAAATGTTTTGAAACCACCAGGTTGGATGTGCTGCTCATGTTTAAGGGACCATCAGAGTTTTTGAGAATTTTTTCATTGTTTCCCGCTAGTGCCACATAGTTTCCCACTAGAAGTCTTGTTATCAGAGAATTTTGTGCACAAAACCCRACAAACTGAAAAGCAGACAGTTCTGGCAGAGACCTGTTCATTTTGCCCCCCATAAACTAGCAAGGTATATATGGTGGGAGATTCCTGCAATTCCTTGAGGTGRGGGAAGCTGGGAGGATCTTGCGAATGATCCGGCAGTTGCTCTGGCATTGGGTGCCTGCATGGATTAACTGCGTAGCTGCATCTCGTTGTACGGTACGTTCTCCTGAGAGACTGCGTAGTGCTGTTGTGCTGGAAAGTTTCGTGGTGAGAGGAATCTCCTGTTTTGTCCTGACAGCTGAGAGATTTGGGGTCACTGGAACGGCAAGAGGAGGGAGTTTCATAGCTGTGAGCCAGCTACGAAGGCCTGATGGTTTCTGCTTTGTTAGTTAACGCCAGCTCCCGTACGAAGGCAGCCAGTCGGCGTGCATGCGGACGCGGTACTTGGCTGAGGCTTCGCGATGCATTGGTATTTCCTATCTACCCGTGAGTATGGCTGAAGCTGCCCAGATGGGTCCTGTAAAACCTATCCTTTGTGAGCCTCAGGGTTTGAACCGAGCACCCTGTTGCTGCTGCAGGATGGGATGTCACTGCAGAGTGGAGCTAGCTGAGGAAACGCCAAAGGAGAGGTGGAGCCCGGCAGATATACACCTTAAGAGATGTTGTGTAAGGCCTATCCATTACTGCAGTAGCAAATATAACTAGCTGGAAGGTCCATATCCAGGAAGAGATTCTTCAGAGTAGCTCTGTCCTTTTTGCTTTCTTGGCCCTTGGGGTTCTGCTCAGAAAGGATGTTGCAACATCTGCCGCCTTGCAACCGTTTCTTCCTCTTCCTTTTCATCCAGTGTGAGCAATCCAGTTCAGAGATGACTGCTCCTTCAGCAGTTCACTAGTTATTAGCAACAGTTGACATCTGTACGCCTTTGGATGGACAAGGGAGGTGTGGGATGCTTTTCAAGAGGTCACTCAGACTTTTCCCATGGGGATAACTTGCTCCCTTCTGCCTAGGGTTCCCATGGAGGCTCCAGGTAGAGAGCTGCGTTCTTGCTGTGCCCCAGGCCCTATTCAAACAACGACTGCAGGGGAACTCAAGTGTTCCACCTTTCTAAGGCTCCCACTCTAGGCAAAGACTTTTATTAGAAAGAGGACTGTTCATCTCTGGCCCTCAGCTTCTTGCAATATTGGGTTAAGCTCTTGTCCAGCTTCTGCACAAAGGAGTATTTTTCCTTTTCCTTTCTAGGGTGAGTCAGGCCACTCTGTGTTTTGAGCTTCTTGTTGATTTGCCCTCTCCTCTTCCTCTTCCTCTGGGTTCATTCAATATTAAACTAGTGAAATCACCATGGGGTCAATTGGAAAACACTCTTACACTGAAAACAGGGCTCAACAAAGGGCATTTTTCAGGAATTTGTCCTGCTTTATTTCAGTGTAAAAGAAACCAAGTATTTTTGTTAGAGGAATGGCAGAAATGAGTGCTTTAACGACTGGTATAGCTATGGAGCTGTTAGAGTAATGGATTTGTGTTTAAATACTAGGGCCAGATTGGAAACCCTTGTGACTGAATAGTCATTTTCAGAAATATTCAGATTGCTGCCAGCAAGTTTCTTCGTGGGTGTAAGGTTTGTACGTGTAAGCAGTGTTCTTAGGAAGCTTAAATGTGGCCTTTTTATAGTCATCCATGCCTTTCCACCTGATGTGACAGCCGAGAACCTGCTTTCAGCTGATGTTTTTGAACCGAGACATTCTTTTTGTCTTTAATGGGACAGAGGTTTTCCTTGTGAGTGGCTCAGCAATGCCGTTGTTGCGCTACAGCAAGGTTTCCAGCAGAGTGGCAGAGTTGAGCTGCCTCTCGCATTAAGCACCAGAGATTTCATTAAATGGCAGAGGAGGGAGCTTGTGTAGAGGGGAGGTTCACCCCAGAGACATTACAGATTGTCTCATGCTATTTAAGTGGGCTAAAATTAGAGGGAAAGAATCTGCAGCTAATTGGACTTGTGCATTAATCATAGTCTGCTGCTGGAGTACTTCACCCATTAGAATGTGTTAATTTGGTAATTACAAGGTGGGGGGGGAGGTCTCTCTTTGTAATCCGGAGCCCTTCTTCATGCTTATTGCAAATATCAGAAGCAGGTACAGCGAGAGGTTCCAGGCAGGATTGCTGCGGGGGGGAGCGAGCTGCCTATTACCACCTCCTACCACACGTGAACACCCGGTCTCCCCAGCTCCAGACACCTRTAATTAAACTAGGTTAGATATTGGGAGCAGAAGGTCTTTCATTTTCAGTTAACAGGTAATTAATTGTATCTCAGTTTCCACTGTAACCCCCCCCCCCCTCCAGCCCCCAGCCCTTGTTATGGGAAATCATGCAAATGTTCGGTGGCCTCCTGTGCTTGGGAAAGGAGGAATTTCTGCTTGCTCCTCTTTTTCTAAGGTGCCTCTGAAGARTGCATTGGGGAGCTCAGGGTGGACCCTAGGGAACTCCTCCTGCGTTTCCTCGGCTTCCCACATTCCCTTTCCCCATTGCTGAAGGTCCCAGCTTGCAGGCACGATCCTTCAGCTKGGGTGAAATAAGCCTTTTCCTCCCTTCTGCCATTGATGGAGTGGCCTTTGCATTAACTGCTGTCTTGCTTCTGCCAGCCGCCCTCCTTGCAGGTTTTGCTAAATTCAGAGGTGCTTCATAAACCACAGCAGATGGAGAAATAATGTGAAGAGACTTAACAAGATGGGAAACAGGCAGAAAACTCAGACAGGCAAACTTAAGAGACTAAATACTGAGACAACCAGCATAAAATATGGATTTCCACTGGGGTGTAAAATGCTAACGAATAAAAACACTGAGCCATGTGTGTACTAATGAGAAGCAAATCAGACTGGAGTTTGCAAAGCAATGCTGCCTCCACTGCCATCGTTGCAGGAGGCTCCATTTCCAGCTCTCCCCTTGGAGACGGTCATTGAGAAAAAGGCCCTCGATACGAGCTCCCACTGTTTGCCTATCCCTGCACRTTATGTACGTTTGCTGGTTTACCTGCCAACCAGGGGAAGTAACCTTTCAGGGCAGACGACGTCCACTGCACCTAACGTGGACGTCGTCCACGTTAATGTTTGACRGAAGGATCCTGCCGTGCCGAGAGCGCTGTGCAAACTTCACACGCCATTCCCCAGCCTATTTCCCTGTAATTTCAGCTGCTCCGTAATCTTTGCAAAGGTCGCACCCACTTGTTATGAATGACTTCAGCTCTGATGTATTTGTGGGAAGTCTTTGCTCTCGCAGGCAGCCCTCACAAACACTGACCTGAAATACTGACCTCAACAAACCACATCATTTTCCACTTGGGCACCTCCAGATTGGTTCTTCGAATCTGTAGAACCAGAAGGCTACTTTTGACTCTGTCGCAATAATTTGCTGGCTCATTAGCACTAACTCCTTAAAGGGGCACCTTTAATGTTAGTAAGCCTAAAATGTGACCTATATTCCCCTCATCTGTTATAGCTCCTTGCAAATTCCATGCCGTTAATCTGCGTATGCTCTCATCCCACCACAGTCCCCTAAAGATCAATTGCCTTCTGAGCAAAATAAGAAAGCTGCTCTAAACCAGGCCCAAATGCTGCATGACACCCAAATAAAACTCTTTCAGGGCATTTGCTTTACTAATGAAGAAATTAGTGATAGAGGAACGTGAAGGTCAGCTCAGCCGCCTTCTCAGATCTGTCTCTCTTTGGTGTCACGGTTTGGCACCGTCAGCTCTTACCTTGGGTCAGCTCTGCTATTAGAGAACCTCTTTTCCAGTCGCGTGAAATAATTGACTATAAACCAATGGCAGATGCAAAGGACAGGAAATGTGTTTGTAGAAAAATAGATTTTGGTTTAAAATTTGCAGAGAGTTGCAATAAACTGTAAGAAAAGCAAAGGAGGGTTAAAAAGCCAGGCCTTTCTAAGAAGTGAGCGGCTTTTCATTGAGCTCGTTAAACCAACGCGGGAAGTTAGAACTGAGCTTATTGTGAGAATGGTCCTTTTAGTACTATAAAGCGTGTATGTGGGCTACAGACTGTACCCGTTGGAATAAAGTGATTACCACCCTCGTTAAATGAATAAAGACCATTCGCTGACTTCTATTTTGGGGATGACTAATGTGAAACCTTGTTCATCAAAAGGATGATTAAGGGATAATTTTGTTAGAACAGATTTATAATGCACAGTGACTAGGTGTGAAAGACACTTCCTCTGCGCAAGCCACTTTGCACATCCAGACAGTGCTTCTGGACTTAATTAGCAACACCGCATCCATCCTGTTATGAGTCGCGCTTTGCCAGGCCTTCAATTCTCTTGTTGGCAGGTGATAATCAAGTACTTTCAACTATGTAATACTAGCCCTGGTCTTTGCCAGGAAAAGTGACAGTCGGCTGTTTCAAAACTGCTGTGAAAAAAGTTTGTCTTTCACAGTTGCAAAGTAAAACTTAGGTAGCTTTCAAGACTGACTTTGCTATTTCTGAAAGTTCGGCTTTCCATTTCACTAGAAATGGAGAATTTCTGAATGTAGGTTTCATTCTTTCGTTGGTTTCTTCTCGGGAAACATTTTATTTTTCAAAATTCCTCAGGAAATTTAAATGCTGAAAAAGCTCTGTTTCAAATTTCAAAGTGAAATTTTGGGATTCTGAATATTCATTTTGATTGCCTTTATGCTTTTATTATTTGTCTCCTGTGTCTCTTTATTTTATTTTTACTCATTCCTTGTCAAAGTGGCAGATGTCTATTATCGAAGACACTCTTCACAGACAAGATGTTTTGGTCAGTAGCAAGTAGCAGGTACCATTAATTTAAAAAGGGTAAATAAAAAAGTAGGATTTGGGGTACTGGTTTGGTATGTTAGCACTAATCACAATAGACAAAGTAATGCACAACAAGCAAAAATATGAGAATGAAATAATTTTTTTGACGTTTCAGAATGTTCTTAAACAGAAGGTTTTACAATGGTATATTTTCATGGGAAACTCAAGTAATGTTTTTCAATTATTTTGTTTTTTCTTACAAAAAACTCCCTATTTTTGCTGCTCCTGGAAGCCTGGAGGAAGTCTGCTATGCAAGTGAGCTTGCAGGTTACTGCAGGGCTGAGCATGACTGCTTGTGTTGCAGGGGTTGATGGCTGCTGCGGAGCCGTTGTTTTGTGCAGGGTTATGGACATTTGATGTGTTAGAACTGTTTATTTTTAGCAAAAAGGATGCTAAAATGCCACTGATCCGTTTATGTTGCAGGTCCCACTCTGAACCCAAGTCCGTTAGAGGCCTAACTGGGCAGGCTGTAGCTTTGGCGTTTCCCCAGATCTGGCGTTGACGTAACTCGGCTGTTTCTCTAGCGCCGGGTCAGGCGCACACAGAGCGGTGTCAGCCGTGCTCACCAGGTGTGCCTTGAGCAAATACATCCTTAACGCACCACAGCACAGGGGGCCTCTGAATTTCTCACAACCCCCCTCCAGCCTTTTTATTAAACAAAGATGATACAGGTTTGCGGATTGCATGCCGTGGCTTCATGGAGGAGCAGTGGTCCACCAACCACAGCTTAGGAAACTCTTCCGTAATGTCTTAATGTACTCTTCCCTACTGCCTTAGACATGTTGCATTAGTTGTGCCTGCTGTGGATGAAAGGGACAATGTTTTCCTCAGCAACAAGCGGAGACCTCCACTGGGCTGGTGCTATAAAGGCTGCATCCTTGTAAGAGGCCTGTCAACGGCTCCAGCATGATGAGTGTTTGCTCTCGCAGTCATGACATACGCAGAGCTAACTCAAGGTAGGCAGACTTCGGAAAGCGTGTAGGATCCATCCCTAGGCTCACCCAAGATATCGTATGCCTCTCGAACCCCTCAGGTGAAGCATGCTGGAAGGCTTCCTGGTTTTGTACTGTTTTGGGCATACAGCCTAACCGGCTGTGAGAACGTTCCTGTTCTTTCAGGATGCTATTTTTGCATCTGAGTAGTTCGGACCGTACATCTCAAACTTGTAGGATCATGTGTTGTCTTCTCCTCATCAGACCTCTTCCTGGAATTCTCTTACCATCTTCTTACACTTTTGTGAGCAGCTAGATGCAGACGCCCATATTCTACAACTTGGAGGTTGTCCCCTTAACTTCAGAATCAGCTTTGCTTGCTCCTGTTTGCAGAACAGTGCCCCAGCTGTAGCGTAAACCTGTGGGCTAGAAGTGAATAGGAAGGTGCCCCAAAAGATTACCTCAAGGTCCAGTCCTTCCCCAGGTAGCCAAAGTCCCGCAGAGGCTTCATCTCYGTGTTTCCAAAAGGGAGAGGATCTGCACAGATGAAAGCTGACTGCAGCACAGGGAGGAGAGGCAATTGCCAAGGAGACTCTTTTTGCAACCTTCAGCTCTAGGTTCAAATCTGTCCTGCGTATCAAGACTATGACACCAGAGGTGCTAAGCTGGGACAGGAAATGAATGACATTACAAAGCCATGTAATATATTCCTGCAATATGGTTTGTATTTTCATATGCTGTGAGGTCAAAGGTTTGAGCTAAAGGAAACAAAATTCCTTTTTTAAAGTTGGTATCAGTGAATTCTCAGTATAAAGGCTTAACAGGAGACCTAAATGTCTTGGGCTGAGCTTACAGCAATGTGAAGTTTTTGGTGGCATTAAAAAACATGACATTAAGAGATAGTAAGAGCTCTCCAAGAAGTGTTTTGTTTTGTAGGTTGTTTTTTCTTTCCACCTAAGCTCTGCTTAAATTGCATATTAAAAATACAGTTTGGCACATATTTTAATACAGGTGCACAGCTGAGCCAACACTTGTTTATATGTGTGCGTTTAAGTTTGTGTGCGTGTATGTGCTTTAAAGCGACCTATTGCTATCTTTAGAGGAAAGGCATTGGAAACCTGTTGTGTTTTAAGCATTTTATGTAAACGTGTTGTCCTGCGAAGAACAGCACATCGTGCAGCATAAACCTTTTGAAAGCCAGAGTTTGTGTGGCTTGTCACCGCTAATGCATCCTGATGGAAGGCAATTAGTTTGGGCCACTGACACCTCTTAAAACTTTCCCTTTGATGATGTTGGTGTTCAGCGGGTGCTGTTCTTTTTGTTAGCCGCTGAGCCCTGATAAATACACTCAGGAGGAACCTAGTAATATGAAGTTGGACTGGATTAGCGATGAAGGCTGTGGTCTTTGTATTTGCATGGCAGTTTTCATGAGAGCGGATCAAGTGGTTCCTACATAAGCGTTCTTAGGTCTGTATGGGGCAGGCAGATAGCGGACCGAAGCTTCGGTAAGCACACCTCTGCGGAGAAGAGGCCTGTGCCGGTTCACCCTGCTTAGCTTCTTACCTCTGGTTTTTTTGATAGCTAAAATGAAGCCGAAAGAAGTTATTTGCTCTAAGTGTAGCGGAAGTCAGTGCTGGTGCTGGAAATGCACTGCAGAACCGTGATTCTTAGTTCTTTTCCTTAATTGTGTCCTTCGAAAGCAGAGTCCTCTAGCGCTAAAAGAAGATGATGGCAAACTGCCTTGTTAACCTATTTTAAGTAAATCTGTATTGAGTTTCCTGCTGTGCCTAAGAGCTGCAAGTCCCAGTACTGTTTTATATTTTATCCCTGCACTAGCTTTCTCTGGACTTTAATTCCCCACTTCCTTTCTTTCCTACCCCAAAAGAAATGCAAATTTAATTTCACAGGAAATAAGAATATACTTGAATAAGATGAATTTTTTGCCAATATCTCAGTGTCTCCCACTGGTTAGTAACTAGTTTTGAGGGATCTAACATCTTGCCTTTCTTAAAACAAATTCTTTGCACACAGAAGCCTCCCACAGGCTCCTCTAGCATGGAAAGGCAAAGCATTTTAGCAGGGAAAGGAATTTGTATAGAAGAAAAGATGAGCAGCGCATGCCACCTGTAAGATATTGTTAGCAGATGAGGGAAAAGATATTGCTGATTTTTATTAATAATTAGGTTCATTTTCTATAGCCCTCTTATCGTAAAAGTTCCTCAACAAATTTGCGAAGTCTATAATATATGTATCATTAAATTGTAGCTATTTCTGGAGTACTTCATCTGCTCCATTGTAGACACAGTGATATTATTTAATAGTTTAGGTCAGTAAGCGACTGAAAACCTCCATTGAAGTAATACCCTTGAAACATAATTTTGGGTGTGGACTATATTGTGAGAGATTATCTTTTGGAAATCTGTTCTCCTCTTCGTCGTGGTCTCCTATTTTCTTTCTGCTGTGATATGACATACAAGTTGTAGCAATACCATCGTACCCACAGGGAAAATTTAATGCATCTCTAGCTCTCTCTAAAGGGGATTTAACACATGAAAATAAAGAAAGAGGTATAGCAATGGACTACTAAAAAGTGCTCCGGTCCATGTGTCCTACCAAATAAAAATATACAGATGGATCTTTTGGGGGGATATCTGTTACTCACCATAGAATTTGTCCTAAACGCATGGGCATTGACACTGCTCTTCAAATCAACGCCAGAAAAATTGTGGTTATTTACATGCTGTCATTGACCTCGATCGTATGTTTTATTTGAAAGATCAGAGTTGCAAGTACAGAAGCCTCCTTATAACCACTCCTGACTCATATCAGAGCTTGTTCATGCCCAATTTGGAAAGCCTGCCTGCGTCTGAATTTAGCTTTTGTGCATGGGTCAGTCTAGCCCTGCTCAGCCAAGCCCTAAAGTGCCACTAAAATCAGTCCTTACGGTTCAGTATGTGTTTAAGCGCTTTGCTAATTCAGGACCTGAACTGTCACCACATCCTGTAGCAATCAATGCCYGTTTCATTTTTTTCTTAGTTTTTTCTCACCCAGCTTCCAACCTGGGTCATCCCAAGGGATGCGGCAAAACGCTTGGTCCGTGGTGGAACGGCCGGGAAAGAGGCCCAGGGAACAGGACGCAGTTGGGAAATAAAGTCTAATCTGCGAGCGCGGCAGCTCGGGGTGATTTGGCTGTGGCTAGGCAACGGGATCAGGAGCGGAGGAATGATCTCTCTTTGTCAGACAGCCGAGCTGTTAGAGGTTATGAGATTCTTTTATTGCACTAATTTGCAGTGCGATGTGCTGACATTCTCTCCCTGTTGCACAGAGAATATATAAATTATGCCTGCAGGACGATTAACTGTTTGTCCAGGCTAATTGTCAGTATTAAATCTTGCTCAGTCACAGTTTTAAAGCTTAATTTAAACTCTCTATCTTTAAGGAATCTGTACTCCCACTCCCCCTCCCACCACGGGGAAAAAAATAATAAAGATTTAATGGTTTAAGTCAGTTCCTTTGTAACAGCTAAAGTTATAATTGGGTGTGTGTATAGTGGAAGCATCTGCACATGATGAGCCTGTGGAGTTTTCCTTTTGCTTTGGCCGATAATGTTCATTTCAAATCCCATTGTCTTTGCTACCCTGTATTAATTTCTGAATTATGTATTATTGTTCTGAGACCCCGGAGCCAGAGCTATTCCCCACATCTATTACTGCATAAATCTTGGTTGTGTGCTTAAAACAGCAATGATTCATCCTGAAAGATGGCGAGGAACACAAGCTCGAATGCAAAATTTTCCCCCTGTGAAATGGGCAAAAAAACAGGTCTGCGGATCGCGTAAGGCGGCCRGGTGCCAAAGGGCAAGTGGATCCCGCTGGAGAGCGCTGCAGGACGGGGCTCGGCACGGGCTCTCGCGGGCAGCGCGATGCCGCCTGCCTGCTGTGCAGGCAGCCCCCGTCATGGGGACCATCTTCATGGCGCATGGTGGATGAAGAGCACTGGCCAAACTATCACGGATTTTTGATTGCTTGCTCTTTCTTGTTTGGGTGTGTTTTTTGTTTTTTTGTTTTTTTGTTTTAATTTACCCTCCTGTAAAGAGAGACAGATGTACGCGCTTGGCCCTTATCCCTCTAAAATACGTGGGAGCCGGGCTGAGAAGTGCGTGTTGTCAGTCCTGCTCGCTCTCAGGTTTGGCTGCTGGTGGCTTTTTGAAGCTCTCCTGCGGCAGCAGGGTTAGTTGATGTTTACCCTGACCTGATTTGGGACTAGCAACTGGCAACCAGAAATAAGCTGCCAGTGATGTGTCGCCGTGTGCTCAGACACCCCCTGGCACCCTAATAACCAGCTGCCTGCGACGCAGTTCCAGCGAGCGAACGGCTGGGATCCAGGCCTGGGCTTTAACGTGCTCCCAGCTGCCTTCTGCCTCCCTCRGCTACGTGTCCAGCCGTCCTCACCCCGCGAAAACCCTACTGGCCCCAGGGCTGGGGACGGACAGGGGGACGGCGAAGGGGTTTGGTGCTGCTGTGGCTTAAGTGAGGYGCGAGGCCGAGGGAGGACGCGAGTGAAGGCTCACCCGGCGCTGGAGCCCCYGCGGGCGTTTGCCTGAGCCCTTGCGAGACTTTCTCACTGGGACTTGGCTTTTCGCGCCGCATGCCCYGGGATCAGTGTCCCGCTCGCGGTTCGGCCCCCGTGCTTTATTTGCAGAGCAGCCTCTGACCCGCGAGGGTCACGGCAAATAAAGACAGCGAGAAAGCAAGGGCAACCACCAGCACGGGCGCTGGAGAAGAAATAGAGCAATGAGAGCTCTGCGCCTGCCACGTGCTGTTAATGCTAAGGACCCGTTAAACTGACATAGGCCAAAGCCAAGCGTGTTCCCACTYGGTGAAGGAGGTCAAGCTTTTCCTGACCTGGGGCAGGCAGTAATTGAAAAGAATGAGGCTGTAGGTAGAAATGAGCACAGAGGAGTAAACACACCGGTCCCCCCGCTGCCGGCAAATTACGGTCGTGACAGCCGGGAGGGAGAAACTCTTTTGCGCTGAACAGCACCTCGCAGCCCTCTGTTTTACAGCCTGTTTTATTAAGAGAGGATATTAGTAGCAGAGGATCAGGGTAGATAGCAGAGGGGCCTCGACTCAGCGTCTGATACCTCGCACCGCTTATCACCCCTAATGTTACGCTGCGGCGTCCACCCTGATGCCAGGGGCTTTGGGCTGAGCAGCGGGAGCGCGATGGCCACGCGGTGCTGGCACCTTGTTGGGGCTCTTGGCTCCGGCAGCTTTGATTGCTGGGAGCGAAGAGCAGGTTCGGCATGTTCCCGTGGGTCAGGCAGCAGGGCTCTCGCCGGAGAGCGGGGAAAGGTGAGCGGATCGATACCTGCGGAGGAAAAGAGCCACCCGGGAGCTGAGGAGAAGGTGCTTCTTGCTAATCCTGCTGCTCTTGACATCTTGTGGAGAAACAAAAGGGCTCGTACTGCTCTCGTGCTCTATTAGAGCTAGTGACAGCTTTTCTCACTTCTTTTCTGAAATCAGCAAAATTAGGGTGAGCAAAAGTGGAGGGGGAGAGAGCGAGTTAGTCTAGAAGAGAAATGCCTGAGAAATACAGGAGCCCACAGGTAGAGGAGAATTAGGAGATGATAAAGCAAG
The DNA here is from genome assembly GCF_003343035.1 of Apteryx rowi. Classification (NCBI taxonomy): domain Eukaryota; kingdom Metazoa; phylum Chordata; class Aves; order Apterygiformes; family Apterygidae; genus Apteryx; species Apteryx rowi. Next base: position 524,802 of record NW_020449141.1, on the reverse strand, counting down.
AGGAATGGTAATTCGCCAGCCAGGCTGCTTGATGGCAGAATATTGCCTGCGTGACAAGAGAACGTGCAACCTTGGGCTGGGCTGCCTAGAAAGAGAAAGACGTAAAGGAGGTTTTGCAGAGACGCKTAGAGGCAAGTGCAGCCAATGTCTCCTACTGCCACCACTCGGTGACCCTGGAGAAGCAGCTGGGGGGGAGCAGAGCTCCAGGGGCAATAACGCTTGCCGTCATCCTCAGGGATCGACAGGACACATGTTTGAGGATCCTTGGGTGGGTTTTTCTTTGGTGGGAAGGTATTATTATTTTTATTTCTTTTACTACAGCTGTACATTCAGAGCAAACATCTAAGACCCTGCGTGCTTCAGCCATGCATGCACTGCTTCCAGAGCTGATGTCCCCACGCACAAGTATTTAGATGSACCAGTGATTATTTTGTGCAAACAACCTCTTTTCCTCCAAACAGGAGGTCGACACATGTTTTGCATGTGAATTTGAGTGGCCAGTTGTAAATTTAAGCCTTTACATTAAAACAGCGAAATGGGAAGCCCCGTGCTGGGGAAGGCTCTGGGGTCTTTACCCCAATGTAACACAATTCTGCTGCCGCCAAGCGCTTGGGGAAGGGACAAGGCTCCTGGTAAGGAGCAGCTACAGCAGAGCMCAACACTAACAGGTTTCTGCCTGGCACCTGGTAGTTGGCTTACACCCTACAACAAATTATTCTTATTTCTTGTTTTTATCCCAGTGAATGTTGGAGTGAAACTTCCCAGTCTCCATTAGAAATATCTTATTCTCTTTTTTGCAACTCAAATCTTCTGTCAGCCGAGTTTGACTGTTCAGGTGTAAAAAAAAATAAAAATAAAAAAATAAGAGAGAGAGAGAGAGAGAGACTGGGCAATGGTGATGACGGGGCTTTCTGTTCTTCTGAAATACGCTCATCCTCTCCCCTTGATTGCCTCCTCAAACCTGTGTAATGAGAGAGAGTAAACATGGGGAAAGCTGGTCCCGTGCCCCGTTTGGTTCGTTATTCCAAGCGCCTTTCCCACAGTCTCTCTTATTTTTCTCCCCTCTAACCCATGCCTCATCGTAACTGCTCCAGACCTTTCCCCAAAGGCCACCCAAGCCTTGTCTCTGAACCCTTTTGCTTCTGTGCCTTCTAACACTAGTGGTAAGGCTACGGTTGGTTCGTGCCGTGGCATTACAGTGCGCTGCATGTAATTTTCTTGAGCCTCAAGGCGCATCACTCCTGACTGCTGTTTGGCGCTTCTGCGTGCTTGCACCGGCTCTCCGTGACCCTCGGGAGCAGCTCTGCAGGGCACGGGGCTCGGGGGGGCTTCACCGCACGTGCCGTGGCGCTGGGGTCTGCGTGGGCAGGCACCGACGGAGCCGGTTCCCGGGGCGCGTGTGTTCTGTGCACTGCAACAGCTGAAGGCACAACTAGAGCAAGGGATGCCGAGAGCCGAGACTCTGACCGGGCACAGGTCCTGCTGCCCACACTGCAGTCRGTCTGGGTTTCCGTTAAAGACCCTTTCTGTGGAATTAGGTTGGAGAGGAGAGTTGGGGTATAGCTCTGTCTACAATTTATTTGTAAGTAAGCAGTAACAGTGAAGCCTTTTAAACCCGGAAAGCACTACGGGGAAAAAAATACCTCTCCTAGACGAAGAACAAAGGAGGGGAGCTAAAATACCTGGGACGAGCAGCCCCTGGTGGGGTGAGCGCACAGGGGGAGGGCTGCTCTGGTTAAGCAGGGAAGATGCTTTCCTTAGCATATGCTCTGCATATTTTACTGCCAGAGAAGATGTGGCAATGATTTAATATGCAAAGGTAGATATGGCATTGATATGCATCCACACTGCATAACATGTGCATACATATTTCAAAGGTGGTACAAGAAAGCGCATAGCTGAAGGCAAGCATTTATCAGGCTTGCGGTCAGACATTTGAGACCTTCGCAGCCGTAGGAGAGCCTGCAGGAGGAGAAACAATAACATGTCTTGATTATTATTAGCGGCGTTTTAAATAAAGAATTGTTAAGATGCTGGGGAGCAGGGAGAACAGAGGAAGCGTAAGCCGGGCTGAATGATGTGGCGGGGGATCCGCAGCTTGGGTAAACAAAGGCTGCACAACGCGACGCCGAGCCAGATGAAGTGGGGAACCTGAAAGAGGAAATTATTCACCTGCGGCCTGTGCTTTTCGCTCCTTAGTAAATTTGTGCTCAAGCCACAGTAAATGAAACAAGCATGTCTGAGAGCTCTGCTGTTGGGGTTTTTTTCTTCTTCTTCTTCTTCTTTTTTTTTTTGTTTTGTTTTGTTTTATTCTGGGAACACAGCTCAGCTGCACAGGAAAAAGGAGGTTTGACCCACAGAGGTGACAAGTGAATAGGGACACTGCCCTACAACCCACACAACTCTCATGAGCCTGCCTGCCTCAGTTAGTCATATATTTGCTTATATTTTCTCTTTCTTTGTGGATAAGAAGGCAAGGGGAATGGCAATTCTGCAAAGACCCAGGGCAGAGACCTATAGAGGTCTGCACCCACCCAAAACAAGGCCATTGCCTTCCTGTTGCAAGATCAAACCAGGAAACACCTGGCTGTTGAGGACTGCCCTGAATGCTACCCTAACGCGTGTCTCGGTCGGGTCCCTCCTCCCTCCCTCCGTCCCCTGCGCCTGGCACAGGGCCCTTGGCAGCAGCGTGCAGCGGGACGCAGGTAGGAAGCCCCCGGGGGCGGCGAGCGCTCTTCAGCGGGAGCGTTTCTGCAGGGCACGCCGCAGCATGCTGTGCAGATGAAAGAGCAGGCAGTTTGTGTTTGTTTTGCTCAGTGACAGCTCTAGATTTTAATGGTTGATCACAGCAGGCAGGGAGGTCCTGCAGGGATTTCGAAAGATCCTCCAAGCCCGTGCACAGACAGGCACTTTCTTTACATTAAACGGACACATCTCACCTACCCTGTTGGAAAAACTAGTTTTAGCTTCATGCAAATACGGCTCTGTGCAAGCATTAAATGCACGTTGCTGCTGATGGAAATCTGTCTTGTTCTGCTGCCTCTCTAACGGCTCAGTCCACCAGTCACTACGGAAATGCTTGCACTCCTCTTCCGTTTTTGTCCTGGTGTGCCGGGTCCTACAGTCCTGGCCATCACAGGTACTGTGCGGAAGGAAGGAGACCAGGGCTCTCTTCCAGACCCAGGTACCCCACGGACAGCTGTACCAGCGCACCACAGTCCTGCCCTGCCAGTTATTCCCTTTCTGCAACTTTGCAGGCCTTTTTAGCATTATACCGATTCCTCTTGCTCTAGGGGGCTTGTGTAGCCCCACAGGTTGCACTGCTGATACCCTGGAACAAAAACAGCACAGTGAGCACGAGCCCTTATGCAGCTCGATGGTTTAACCGGCCTCCTCAGAGGGGCTCGTGGGCCGACTGCATGCTCGAGCCGGGCGGTGAGAGGGGCCCGGGCAGGATCTGGTGGCAGAAACGCCGGCCGGGGCCAGCGGGTGCCCTGGGCGCCGCGCTGCATGGCTCGCCGGTCTCTGGGGAGCCGGCGAGGAGTGTGGTTTGCAGCGAGGTGTGAAGAGGAGAGAGGGCTTCTCCAGTGTTAATGACAGCGGGCAGCACTCCCACAGCAGTGGGAGCTACCGTAACTCTATCACTCTTTAATTATCTGGAATTATAGCGCTGCTCTCACCCTTTTTATGTTACGGTGAAAGAAATCAGGACATACATTAATTATCTAATCCGTATGTAAAGTGTCACATATAATTTTCCCAGAGCAAAAGGTTCTAGCTTTAAGACCTGCATCGTCTCTTAATAACCATGTGTGAGGGAAGAAAATAATATCCAGATATATGATTATTACAGTGGTCATTGCCCACTGTTGCTCCTTTTCCTGCATCTGGGCCAGCATTCCCACTAGAAAGCCTTATGCGGGGACACTTGCAGTGTGACCTTCAAATATCTCCCAGCCGTGACCTGTGAACTGGCTGGGTCCCTGCCAGCTGCTGCCGGGAGCTTAGAGCGCAAAGCCAGGGCTTTTGGTTGTTGTGGCAGAAGTGCAGCCTGGATCAGAAATGCCTTGGGGTATCTCAGTTTTGTACTTGACTACATTCAGAAAAGAGGGGAATGACCCCACCRCTTCCCTTTGACTAAGACACACGGCAGCTGGAGAAGTCGATTAAGAAAATCAGTATTGCATTTATGAGCCTCCATCTATGATGCATGGTGTTATGCTAATATGCATGAATTAATTACTGTTATTAATGCAATTGAATTAATTTGATATTATGGATGTGTGCAGTGACGATTTATTGGGAAGGAGTGAGAACCGCTTTTAAAAGGTGGAGCAAATGAGGGATGGGTTTATCCGAGCTGAGGGAGGCGCAGGGCTCTGCAGCAGCACCGGCACATCTGGGAGCATCACCTGATGTGGCGCCTGAGCACGCGGCCTTGTTTATCTCCCATCTTCTTCCCCTGCCTCTGCGGTGCGAGCATGAYCTCAGCCACTTCTGCAATTAGTGGTTCAAAACAGGAAGCAATTCCCTCTGCCTGGGTCTGCGCCTCTCTGGGGTTTCACCGACTTTGGTGGTGGGTCAGAAAATGTTCTCAGGCGCTTCAGGTGGGCTGTGGTGAGTGAGTGATAAAGCCCGATCGCAAGTGTCAGCACCAGAAACCAGACCCACAGTGCTGTGCACAGAAACATCACAGGACCTCTGCAGGCAGCCAGAAGACCTGGAAATCCAGGTCCATGCAGCGAATAGTTGGTAAACCAGTGACAGGCTGGGGAGTATTTGCAGAAATTATTAGGGGAAAATTTCAGCTTGAGAAAACTGACGAACAAAAAAGAAGTGAAATTCCTTGTAGCAATTCCTTGTTACAGGGATTTGCTCTCGGAATGCACCACAGGAGCCGTCTGCATAGTTAAAGAAAAGGGCCCTCGGCACACAATCGGCAAAGCAAGCCCCAAGCGCTATTCCTCTCGTAAAGCCCTGGTGGTGCTGGCAGTGACCGGGGAACGCACGCAACGCGTGCAACGTGGTGTGGCAGGACGGCCGTGCTCAGAGGGCCAGGTGGTCACCCGAGCGGAGGGGTTACAGCTATGTCAAGAAACTTCCATAGCACCTGCTCTCTAAAGTGACTTTATAAGATGTGAAACTAGTTTAAAAAAAAAAAAAGGTAATTAAAAAAAAATCTAGCGCCGGTCCTGAGAGCTCCCTGGTGCGCGGGCTGGGTGTTTGCAGGAGAAGCGAGCTGGCAGGTCCAGGGAGCCGGCGCCTGATGTATCCTTGAGCTGGCAGGGCTGTGTCATGTTTCGAAAATGACTGTAATTGGTATTCCACGAGACAAACTACGGGACCCACAAAGGCCATCACTCCGCAAGATCATTCAATCATGTTGAAGACCAAACTTGCAATTGCTCTTAATGGAAACGCGGAGCCTGGGAGTTTTTCCTTCAGTAAGGTAGAGCCCGCAGTTTCCCGTGACCTCTTTTGGGGAGCGTAGTGGCAGCTAATTGCAGCTCATGGAGCTGACAGATGTCCCTGCGTCATGCAGCAAATCGGTCACATCTCTTGATAAATATGAGACCTTCTGCTGTTATACATGAGTCCCATGCTTTAACCATCCTCCTAATTCATTTCATTTTAATTCTCAGATAGGTTAGTGTTATTTTACTGAAATCCCCCCCCCCCGTCCGTGTTGGATGTGTTTTGCMTCCATTATTTACTGTATCTTGTTCTCTACTTTAGTCACCCATCAGCCACTGACAGTCTTTATTAGGTGTTTTGCCTGTGGCTCAGAAAAGAGGAGAGCAGAAAGGATTTCACCCCACGGGTGCCTCTAAACGAGGGAGCTGCCGCCTCGTCCGCATCTGTGCTGCTGGCATCGAGTGGGTCGCCARGGACGGGCAGCCAGCCCTCTCTTTCTCCTGGTGCCACCAGGCCTGGAGCATCCCTTCCGCAGGTTCAGCTGGGCCCAGGAGATGGGCTTGGTCCGGCCTGCGAGAGAAATAATCTGATTTATCAAGGTCTGTTGGTGCTCRCCCTGGGTCACTTCTTCTTTACCCTTTAATCTGAGGCGGGGGCGTAGCTAGCTGTTTGGTGTGGGTTAGGTTCTGGGCAAGGGGCTGAAACTGAGCATGAAGACCTGTCCTCCCCCAGCTGGTTCACGTAAACAGAAATCTCATAAGAGTCTAAGGGTCCTCGACCAACGCTCCTCAGCTCTCAGGAGGGGAGGCTACCAAGGCAGATGTTTGTCTGACCTGCTCTTAAAAGCCTTCCAAGAAGCGAGTCCCGCAGCTCCCCCACACAGCTGGGTCTGGGACTTGACCAGTATCATTAAATAGAGTGAGATTTCCTTAACATGTGTATGTGTGCCTGTGAAGATGCATTAATTACACATTTATTAAATATGTTTATTATTCATAGAGTTATTAAAGTATTTTATATYTATTAATTATAGTTAATATACAGGTGAAAAGACATTTATATATATTTTAATAGGCAGGTGAAAATCTGTACCGTACATCCATATTTATCTCTAAGTCCTTCCTGCAAATTAAGCTGATGGCTTTGTGATGCCCCTAAGGACACAGAAAACAATTGTCTGCTTGCTTCATTATGACAGCCTGGATTATCCCGTCCCCTTTCAGTCTTTTGCAGACTAAAACCCAGCTCTGTCAACCTCTCATTGCAGGTGGTCGTATTTGCTACAGCTCTTGCTTGTTTTTGCTGCTCTCCCCAGTTTGTCTGTGTTTTTCTGAAGCTTTCTGTCTGTGGTTGGTGTCCGAAGCAGCGTATGTCACCTCAGCCAAGGCACCAGAGGGGAATAGGTACCTCCTGTGAAATGCTCCAGTAGGACATCCCTGTGGAGATGCAACTGCACCCCTTCTGCAATATTAACAAAATAATAATCTTATAGTTGCGAGGCTACAGGGTAGGTTGGTTCGAGGAACTGTTTTAATGGAAAGCCAAAGAAAAGAAAAGAATTAATACCCTATTTTCCCATGCTGTTAGGTACGGGGTGGGGGAGCAGTGTGGGACTGGGCAGAGGCCCAGGACTGCCCTGTAGTGTCCAGCAGGGTAGGTATGACAAGAGACAGCACCCTCCATTCCTTGTCTTCCAGAAATGTTGGTTTGCTGAGCAGGGAGCTCAGCAGGAGGTTGAAGACCATGCTTGATGGGATCTGGTTTCGAGGTCTGGCTAGGGCCTTCTCAGTGTAGGCAAAACTGGTTTGCCCCAGGGACAGGATGGAGAATCTGGACTGGAGCCCCAGGTAGGGTTTGCCACTTCTCCTGCCAGTGGGAAGAGGGAGCAAAGACAGGAGCAGAGCCGGTGACTCCGGCTGCCAGGAGGGAGCCCTGTGGCAGCTGTGCAAAGGACATGCAGATGTCCCTCCACGCTATTTGTTGCGACGGCACTAGTAATGGGCTCGATGCATTGCTGGGGCACGTGCTGTGGCTGTCTGGGTGGTCCCTGGGGGACTCCTAGTCTAGGCAGGACCCTGCGGCTGGTCCTCAGCGAGTAGGTTGCAGACGGTCTGGTTTTGGTATGTTTCCTTTTTTGCAAAGAATGAGCAAAATCTTCTTTGGCCAATTCCAATTCCCCAGACACAAAAGCTGTGGAGTTTCCAGCCAGGGCTGCAGATAAATCTGGTTTTAAGAGATGTGGTTTTATTGTGACACTAATGGCAAGAAGTGAGCAGTTAGCAAAATGAAAGGAGCCTGAGAGATTTGTGGTGATGACTTGGAAATAACCTGTCATTGGCAGCTATGGCTCAACATAAAGTCTTAGCTTCGATTCCTGATCTCCCCGCAGGCTTTGGTTGTGTTCCAGCAACAGCAAGGAAATGTCAGGACAACTGGCTTTGCTTTCCATAGGGCATGAGGAGGCCCCGTCCCTGCTGGTGCAGGGCGTATGACTTGAAGTCTCAGGAAAGGCTCGGGTCATGCATGGGAGCACATGGCTGAAAGCTCTTCTCTCAATGACACTGGGATGTCCCTCAGATGGCTCTGTTCATCCCAGGAAGGCTGGTCTCTGCAGSCTTCTTCTCAAGGAGCAACTCCAGAAAGAAGCTGCCTCCTTCACTAGAGGGCTAGTAGAGAAGCTAGCTACTCTCTGCCAAAATTAGCATTGATGAATACCCTGATCCAGCCCCCAGAGACACTTGGGTACAGAGGAATTTCTTGGGTGTTTTTCTTCTCTGAGCAGTTCTTAATTTTTCCTGGAGATTGGCCCAATATGTGCAACTATAGGAGTATGTTGGAGTGYTGGAACTGGGCTCTCTCTTTTTCTTGACATGTTCCAGTTGAATTCCTTGAGAGGGGATAAATACACTGATGACTATTTCAACTCTGCATCTGAATGAAATTCTGAGGGATACTTCTGTTGTTTGTAATTTTTCTTAAGGAGCAGCTTTTACGCCTAAAGGTTGACCTATGTTTGCTGTACTTGCTCTGCTTATATTCACCCTCCTCCACAGCTACCGCAGCACTTCTATGCACCTGCACCGTAGAGCTCAGCTCAGCATATGGGAAAGCCCCTCAGCAGGTCCAAACGGATCTGCAGGTGGACTTTAACTGCACCTAGTCCAAAATAACCTCATAGCAGAGCAGCTTCCAAAAGCACATGCAGGCAGATAGATCGTACACCCATTCCTAGACATGTTCCTATCATTCCCCTCCTTGAAGAGCTGCAGACCAAGGTATAAACGAGACCCTTAATACCTTACAGCAATTAATAGTGGATTTCACTGTTTTTCTCATATTTTTTCTTTTCCTTTGTTCTTCTGCCGCATGACACGTAGGAGACTTGTAAGATTCCACTCTCCTTTCACCTGGATTTGCTCTGCCCTTTCTGGTGAAGACGAGGGATTTGACTGTATTAACTTAATTGGCAAATGTATTGTTCAGACAGCTGTGACAGAGATGACTGTGTGTGTTAGTCGTCAGGTTAAGTAGCTCATGGAAGCTTTCGACACCTATTGCGGCTGCTAGGCTCCTCTCTACTGATTCAGGATCATCCAGCTTTGAAGTGGTCTTGAGGTAATGCACTGTGGGGTTGAGGAAAATATGCCTGCTTTGGGAAAGAACAGGAATAAACACAAAAAAAAGGAGGCGAGGKAGCCACATTGCTCATGTGCGTGTTTGAAGTGCATTGAAAAGTTGATGTGTAGCATAAAGAATTCAGCTTGAGCTTTGCAGAGCTGTCCTCCGGATTCCTGTTGACATTAATGAGTATCAGCCACCCAAATCCAATAAATAGCTTCCTAAATCTCAGCTTATTGCCATTTTGTGCTTAGAAAAATGAGCCATAAATGACCTTTCGTAACCCAGGTCCCTTCAGTTCACTTGAGACTCTTTGTGTCAACCATGGAGAGATGTGATTATAGTGCTGGTTGGTCCCGAAGATGGCAAAAAAGGTTATTGATCCGGTGTTTTGGTGCAGACCTGGTAACTCAACACAGGTTATCCTCCCCTTCCTGCCCAAGATTTTCTTCAGCAGGGGGTTATTTCGACAGCAGCCACCCGGCTGAGCGGCAGGGTTACCCACCGGAGGAGGTGCTGCTGGCACTGTGGGCTGGACAGGGCTTTCCCTGCAGTGGCAGCTCTGGGGTCGCTGCGGCCGGGTCTGGCCACCGGAAAGGGGACGTCGCAGGAGTCCTCACTAGACATAGAAGTGGAGGTTGATGTGAATTTCTCGGCTGTGCGGGGGGAAGAAATACCTCCGCCCTGATGCCTTGGCCACATAAGAGGCTTGAGCGTGTGCAGCGCTGTTGGCGTTTCTTTGCAAGGAAGCAGATTTCCAGCAGACAGCAAGCTGTGACAAGAAAAATAGCTACGTCTCTGTGACTGTATTGATGGCCTTCCAGAGAAACGCTGTCGATCCAAAAGGAACCGTCCCCTTCAGTCAAATGTGTCTTTTATGAAAAATATATACCCGCGGACTTTCTTTCAGCCTGTATTATTAATGTGACCTTTACTCAACTGCTTCCCTCTCCTTTTGATTTCGGTGAATAAATGTAATTAGGAAGGTGTGTTTCACATGCTGTAGCTGAGTTTCAGCAAGCGGCTCCGATGCTGCGGAGGGGAGGGAGACGTTTCCCAATTAAGTCCTTCAGTAATGCGGCGGCTTAAAAATGCCCCGAGGAGGCRGAAGGGGTTTTGCGAGGGGTGGAGCTGGCGGCACGAGGCGGCACGACCCGACGTGCGTGAACCCGGGGAGCAGAAAAGCTTTGTGATGCTGAAAGAGCCCAGTGTTCGAGCTAGGTCAAGAACTGCACGACTAAGGTTGGAAGCTTTTGCACCGGAATAGTTTGTTTTCAGCGCTGCAAAGGGGAGTTAGCCGGTTCCTGGGGGAAAGCAGACTGCAGCATGCGACTTTCCATCAGAAACACGCTGGTCTCAACCGGCCGCTGGGTTCAAGCGCTGCCAGCAAAACAAGCTGGTTGAAGCAAACCCATTCGTCATTTTAAAAGATGGAACGGCCTAAAACCAAATGTCCCAGAACGAGAATGGATGGAGAGTTTTGAACAGGAGGAGAAGTGTGTGGGCAGCCAGGGCAAACCTCTCCCCCGAACGCACCAGGCGGTGCTGAACCATGTCCAGCAGGACACAGCAGCCCTGCTGAGCGGGCTCTGTGCTGAGCTTGTCCTTAAAACACTTTTTTCCTACTGCGGTGCCAAGAATGTGCRTTTCTGGATGCACAGGGCGATGTTCACCAGCTCTTCCCAGCTACGCTGAAGCCAGCCTATGCCGCGAAAAAGCTGTGTTAGGAGTCTCAGTTTGCTCCTTGCTGCACAGTTCTTGGCCCTGGGGTGCCCTTGGTGGATAATAATTTGGTATTTCTGCAGCACTTCAACCCGAAGACCTCAAAATGGGTTGGAAACAAGGACTCAGTGAAGCTCCCATCACAGTGCAGCTGCAATGCAGAAGCCTGGGTATCCCAGGCRCTGTGGGTAAAGGGACAGAAGTGTGTTGTGTATCGATGACATACGGGTGTAGCTGAAAAGCTTGCCAAAAACAAAGCAGGAATTTATGGCACTCCGGAAACTTCAGACAACTCCCAGGAAATGGATGTTCAAGTGCCCTCTGGAGAACAAGTGCCCGTGTCCCTGTGTAGATGGAAATAGTCACTTCGGTTTCAGCCCATCACTGGAGAGGGGTACTCTGGACTGACCCCAGTGTGAGGGCAGCTCCTGGGGTCCTCTTCTCCTCTCATTTTGGTTTCAGCCACTCTGGTGGCTCCAGCGACTAATTTGGCCATAATCCTTCCCAGTTTTTCCCACAGTTTTCTTCTAATTTCTTTCAGAAAAAAATCTTTCAGATAAGTAGGATAAATTAGGCCCTTCCTTTGCAAGCCACTTTGCTGGAGCTGGGTCATATCCAGCAGTCCCTGAGGTCCTTGCGCATAAATGTATCCAATATGTTTTTGGAAAGGGTTCCTGAAATTTAGCAGGAGCTGGCTTTTGTGGAAGAGCATTGGCTTTTGCTGGCTGAAGTTTGAAGCCTTCAGAAAAATCGCAGTTCACATGACTTGCTCAAGGCATTTTAAACAGTAGAGCTAAAACCTGACCAATTCTGCCCAAACCAGGCATGTCGCAGCCACGGGCTGAGCAGGGACTTCTCTGAAGCAGTGGCTCTGGTTGGGCCTGGCAGAAGATGGGGTCGCCCAGAGCATCCCACTCCCTTCCCTGCCAGGAAGGGAATGAGATGGAGCTGCAGGGAGAAATAAGGTCTCACAGTTAAGACATTTGAAAGCTCCCAGAYTGAATTCTCTCTCTTTGCTTTGCCTTTCCTGTGCAAACCTGTAGAAGTCCCTTGGCCAGGCTTTTGACTGGTGGTCACTAATCCTGCGTTGTTCTTTTTCTGCATGTCTGGCTTAGGTTCCTGGGCTCTGATTTGCAGATGAAGCCAGCAGGAGTTGTCCTTTGAGCATATTCACTGTTATCTAGTGCTAATACATATCTGGGAAAAACAAATGCATCAGACATCCCAAATCTTTGACGCTTTTTTTCCCCCTTCTATAAAGATTGGGGCCACTGTATTGATATTGCCTGTTGTGTTGTATAATGCATTCATTCATACTTCTGAAGCACTTGGTACTGTAGTTACAGCACTTGGTTAGGCTTGTGAGAAGTGAGTAATTCTGTCTTCAATGCACGGCTGATTTGTGCAAAGGCTCGAATCTGCCCGTTAACAACGAGAAGCAAACAAAATATTGGATAGCAGCTCATTAAGCGAGCATCCTCTTTCCACGCACTGGCAAGGGCTGGGGTCCTCTGCGGTCGTGGAGTTCGAGGCTGTTTGGTAACACGTAATACACGTCCGCGCGGCAGCCAGCCCAGCCCAGAGTACTCTGAAGTCTCGTTTCTCAATGCTTGCCTTCGCATCCCTGCATTTATCTTAACTTTGCTTATCATTTGCAACACACGAGGGCAAAGGATGCAAATAAAACAGGCTGCTGGTGCCAGTTTTGACATTTGGGCGCATTTGCTGGGGCTGCGCAGAGCTCATTTTCTGCAGGCTTCGGAGCAGCGGAAAATTGCTGTCAGGAGAGATGTGGAAGAAGTGAATTTTCGGGCTCACCTCGCACGAGCGCTGGCAGAAGCTAACTTGCATGGACAGATCCCTGCGCCCGGAGCACCACGTGCACGGAGAGCGGGAGCGAGCCGCTGGGCTGCTCTGACCGCTCGCAGCGGAGCAGCGCGGCTCAGAATCGCCGCGTGCGTCACCGGTCCCAGGAGAGGGGAAGGGGGCAAAAAAGAGTTGGGAAGCGATTTGGTTGCGACAGAGCGCTACCGCAGATTACTAATAAGCACAGGGAACCTGGCAGCTGCTTATGGATATTCTGCAAACAGAAAAAGGAGGAGAGGGGGCCTTGCTGCATAAATTATTCACTATAAATTCTTTGCTCCGCTTTAGCATGTGTACATATGTGGGCATGCGTGTGTGCGCGAGGATATACTGAAAGCAGCGTGCGGGCCGCGCGCGAGTGGTCTTTTTGAGTCCTTTACCCCGCTTGGTGTAAACCTTTAGGGTATTTTTCTTCCCTTCCGATCTAATMGCAGGCAGCAACGCAGGCTGAAGCACTTCGAGTGGTTTTCGCCGTCTTATCCGGCTGCCCTTTTAGCGTTGTTATTGAACGCCGGGGCGCGTGTTGATTTGCATGCCATTTTGCTTTTGATCTCCATGGCAACCGTTACCAAATGGCCTGAGAATAATAGAGGCGCTTTTTGGAGCCGCAAGCGGGCTCGGTGCAGAGCGCTGACGCGGGAGGTTTGCGCAAAAATAAATAAATAACGACCCAACCCCCGGCGGCTCTTGCGGCCGGGACCCCGCGCTGGCTGGGCAGCGCCGTCCCGTCCTCCCCGTCCCTGCGCCCTCTCTAGTCTCCACGTCCGATGGGTGGTTTTGACGGCCGCTTAGGAGGAACAAATCCGCTCRGGAAGCGGTGTGGGAAGCGGGTCCTGGCACGGGGCGGCAGAGGTGGCCGCGCCGTCGGCCGCGGCTCTGATTTGCGTGCGGTTCGCGGTCCTTGAGCGGATCACGGCAGCCGAGCTACGGGTCGCGTCAGCGCTATGCTGTTCTCAGACTTGCTCCTTCTTTTTTAACTCGCTTTAGCAAGTTACGGAGGTTGCTGCCCGAGGATGGTCTTGCAGTGGCCTGGGAAATCTGCGTTGTGTCCCGGGCACTGAGCTCYGCAACCTCAAGCAAATATCTCCTGGCAAAGCCTGGGCTTGCTGGCAGGTGGCCAGGCCAGGAGACAGCACGCAGGGCCCAAAGCCTCTAGCTGCAGGCAAACGCCCTCACCTAGCACCCAAGGGCCCAGCCTGCGCTGCTTCCAGACCTTGCCTAACGTCAGCAAGAATAAAATACTTCTCTTCCTTAGACCTGAGCCAGCACCGAGCAGCAAGGCGCAACCGCTGTGTATTGGTATGCGATTTCCTTTTCTGGTCTCAGTTGCAGCTGCGTTTTAAGGATGCTGATCGGAGGGATGCTGATCGGTGTGCTCACTGCTGTCTTGCCTCCTTTCCAACCCTGCTAGTGTCCCCAGGTCGCACCGCGTCGCGGCACGTGAGGATCTGTGCGATTTCTGTAGGCTCTTGGACGCAGGCCAGCGTCAACAAACCTCAGGGAAGAAACTCGGCGAGAAGCAGGAAATGAGGGAGCTGTCTGGCTTAGTGGCTAGTTCAGATCACTCCGAAACACGACTTAAACTCAGGTTTGCAATTTCCTCCTTCCCACCTCCTCTACCATAAACCCTGTTGCCCGCTTCAGTCTCTTCGTTTAAACCGGAGACGGGCCCAATTCGCAAGCCCTGGGCTGGCCGCAGCACCCAGTTTGTTGGTGACGCGGGGCAACACAGGCATGACTGCAAGGGTCTACGTGATGAGAGCTGRGGATTTTTGCTTAAACACTGCTCCAGCCTCTTTCTTCTTGCTGCCTTCAAACAGCTTCCCTTAACAGGAAAATACTGCTGGTGGCCAGGGGGAAGAGAAGCTGCTTGGGAGCCTGTTTGCAGGGAGGGTGCTGGAGGACAAGCATCCTCCCAAAGCGGCCTCCAGCTCCTGCAAGCGGGCCCGCGGGCCTCTCCTGCACACCGCTTGGATTTGGTGTGGTAGGAGACGGCAGAGGCCCCTTTCCTTCAAAGACGGCGCTTTTCCACGGCCTGGGGAGCCCAAGTGCCGAAAGCRACGTCCCTCCTGCGGGGTGGCCCGGGAGCGGCCCGCTGCGCCGCCGTGCCAGCTGAGGAGCGCCGGCACGTCCCCCCGCCGCCGCCCTCCTCAATTAACGCAGCAACCACAACTTTGTTATCCTGGCCATGAAATAAGGCTAATGAATCATGTCGTGCTTTGAAGCCACGTTAGATCTGGAACTGACACAAGCTTTTACATCTATGTCACTCCGCCCCCTCGCTTTTTTTTGCTTTTTTTTCCCGTCGCCCCCCTCCATACCTCTCAAACCGAGGCAGGCCATCTCGCTGTTTACCTGTCATTCAGCTCAGGAATTTGCATGTTAGTTAAGCTGTTAGCATGAGTAATTACCGAGTGGGTCAGCGACTCCTCCCAGCAAGCCGGTATGAAATGCTTTGCCTAGCAAGCAATGTCTCTATCGCGGGAGGACTGGCAGCTTGCAGTTGGGGAAATGAATGCAAACTATGACTCAGGGCTAATTGCACTCTTTCACTATCGCTCGGGTGTACGCTGCGGGCTTAATTAGAAAACAGATTGGTCCCTCAAAGCGTGAATGAAAAGCCGCAAAAGCAGGGTGGTTGGGACAGAGGTGGGACGAGAGGGCAAAGGGGAGCCTCTCTGCTCTGCAGCTGCATGAACCCTTGCTCCGGGGAGCGGGGCCTTTTCCTGCAGAAATTGAGATGGTAGATTTGGAAAGAGAGACCACGGACTCTGCCTCTAAGATTTTGTTCTCCACTAACACAAAGCGAGAGAGATCAAATGGTTCTTCAGCCACTGCTCAGGTAGGAAGCACTGTCCCTGCTGGGCCAGGAAGCTGCAGGAGGGGTTTTAGGGTTGTTGAGTTGGGTCTTGCCTGCGCTGGCATGTTTCCTGAACTCCAGCAGTCTGTCTTAGGATTTACCCATCCCCAAACTATCTCACAGCCTTTAGTGTATTAATCTTCTCTGTATCTCTGTGGGAAAGGGAGATGCTATTCACAGAGAGAGAGAGTGACTCAGGCAATGTCACAGGCAAGGTCTGTGGGAGGTGACCCAGCCTCAGCCACGATGCATCGTTGGGATGTTTTTTCTCAATCAGTGGCCAGACCCAGACACCGTTGCGCTGGTGAAACCCCTAAGTTTGATAGATGAATCCATGACCTGTTCTAGAGGATCTCATTCAGTGTCAAGGTGCCTCTGCCTCTGATCGTCCACCGATTGAAATTGCAGATTTACTAGTCTCATTCCCTGGTAACATCAGCCCTCATGTCCCCAGAGTTCATATTAGCAGAGCGGGCAGCGAAACTCTGGAGTCCCGACGCCGTCTCCCACTGCTGATGTGCAGAGGAAGCATCTCAGTAGCAGAATAAATTCTTAAAGTCATCAAAAGATCAAAAGGAATGATAAAAACTAACTGGGGTAGGAAAGTGCCCTGGGGACTGAAGGTAGGGGACCAGCCATCAGGACTCTGGAAGTGGAAATCTTTTATGGAAGCTTATGATCTTGAGCTATTTCTGAAAGTTCATGTTGTGGCTGGGCTGGAGCAAAGAACGGCTGCTTTATTTCTATGTTGAGGTCTCCGGGTAGAAACACAGCAGGAATTTGGAGGGGTCGGCTGCTTGGAGGGGCCGAGCTGCTGTCCTTTGGTAGCAGCAAGGAAGCCTCCTGCTGGAGCCAGGTTTCCCGGCTTCCCTGTGGGAAGCACTGCAGGAGTCTGGAGTTCGCTATCTGCCACAGAGGGTGTGACATACCCTACTGAGTCTTAAAACGAGGTCCTTCTTGCTCGTGGTTTAGCAGAGCCATGGCATGGCTGCGAGCTGGACCATGAACAACGGAGAAGACCAGAGCTTCCTCCTGCACAATGGACGTAATGCGCTTGCGGAGCCTGTAGTGAGGCGCGCTGAGCGTGCCTCCTCCGCAGCGCCCTGCCCCGCGTGGGTGCGACGGGCAGCGCGAAGCGAGTGCCGGACCCGGGACACGGCCACGGGGAACAAGCTGCAAGAGCAACGTCCCTTGGTTGCGCAGCGCCTGCGGCACAGGCTGGAGGAGCTTTGCATAAACCGCTGCAACGAGGCTCTGGGAAATGTTTGGTTCCTTTGTTCGCTGGTCTGTGTTGTTTTGATGTAGTTGAAAGTTGTAGTTAAAATACGTTTTTATGCTGGGAAACATCACTTCCATTTTTCAGTGCAAACAGTGTGCAAAAATAATATGAAATACAACATTACTTGAGAAAATTGTGACATTCTGGAATCTTTAAATTCACGTAGAATCGTTGTATTTCTATATTACTTTGTGTAGAGACAGAACACTGGACAACACCTGAGGTGCCATAATATGGTATAAAACTGGATACTTTATTAATGTTATTGTGTAATCATTATGGGTCCGGATATGGAGTATTTTTTGGAATTTATGCTTTTCTAGATCAGTGATGAAAGTTTGGCACGTTCTTTCATTCTGAATTTTCATTTTGTTTTCTTTCACTTACAAGTTTTCATTACAGTGCAAATAGGAAATGTGAATGAGATGAGAAAATATGTTTCAATGAGTGCTATGTAACAGTTGATCTGAATATTTGAAGAGTATAACATTTTAATTTTCATGTCATAATATGTCATTAAAGCATGCTATTCACTGCTGCCACTTATATATAACGCAAAAATTATAATAGAAGGGTAAAATAAATTCTAAAAATCTCCCCTTAAAATTTAAACATTTTGAAATTTTTGTGAAACTAAGTTTTTTTTCAGAGGGAATGTTTTGTAGGAATTTTTCAAATATCGAATGGGTTCTGAGTCCAATTTTTTGTCAAACACCAGCTTGCTCTAAAACAGAAATTGTGTTTTGACTAGCTTTGGTGTTGGCTATCCTTACCAGAAACCCATGCAGCAAAGTCCATTTCTTTTATAATTCATGAAGGCTACAGAATAAATCTTTTTAAGGTAATGTTTATTCTGAGAATAAATCGCCGTTGTTTGGAATGCTTAAACTTTCAATAGGACCTGCTCTAAAAGCCCAATTTTTAAACAATTGGATCGTGAGTGTAATATGAATGTAGTTAAGATGATAAATGCAGCTAATTTTCTCCCTCTATTAGCCCCTTTCACATGCTACTTACAAATGCCAGTCAAACTCGGCAATCCTTTCATTTTATTATGCAGTGACGAGGCGGCTGGATTAAAAATACATGATGGCATTTTCTAACTTGGATTTATAAGTACCACTACTGTATCTAATTTTGGCCTGACATTTGCGACACACCRAGGGAAGCGCGGTTTGTTGGTGAAAGCCTGGGAGAGCCGGGCTCCCGTGGCGGAGCCGCCGCAGCGCCGCGCCGCGTGACCTCTGCCGGGCGCCCGCATCCCCCTGTTCCCGGCGTTCCTGGCGAGACGAGGACCGGGAGGCCTTGTCCCCGGAGAGGCACCGGCACAAGTGCTCTCATCATTGTCTGCAGAGCAATTAAAGCCACTGCTGTAGAAAGCGCATCGTGTCGTGTGGCTCTGCCCGTCGTTCCTTGATCCGAACGCTTGCGATTAATCCTGCTCAGCCCTTCCCGCTTCGGTCTGAAGCAGCCGGYGTCAGCAGTGGTCTGTGCTCAGATATTACCCTAATATTGCTAGAAGCTTAATTTATATCGCTTCTTATCTAATAAGTATTCTCAGCCTTATCTTAGGACAGTGGTTTCCATCTGCTCATTTAATCTCCAAGGACATCTCTTTTGGCCAGTCCTTCCAGCTGGAGGTTTTTGGTCTTTTTCCTTTGGTGCTGAAGTGGTGTCTGGGACAGTATGGGTTTGTATATGCAACTTTGCTTGCGGTCAAGGCAGCCGTTGTTGTACCCAGAAGCTCCAGCTCTAGACTAGCTCTTCTTTAACGGCCCGAAGCTGTGTTTCTCCCTGGTCTGTCTTGGTGTACCGTTGTCCAGATGATGAATGCTAAGAAAGGTCTGGCTGTGGGGGGGAATCTCTGGTGTGTTGGCCTGCTTTTACTTGTTATTATTATTTCCATGTATGTGAAGCACTTGGTATTCTGAGTTCATCCAATTATGGTTAGGTCTGTGACTKGGGTCCCAGAGGTGAAAAGCCCTGTGTCCAAGTGATCAGCTCTCCAGATCAGCTGTTGTTTCTTTAAATGAAAGGGACACTAAAGTCCAATTATTGCAATAGAATGGGCTGCTTCTTTAAACTGAAGAATTTGACTCAGCTCAAGGGATATTTGTGATTGCCTCTGGCTTCCCTGGAGCTAAAAAATTATATGCTTTCCCTCTTCACTAAATTAAAACATAGTTGGATTGGTAGTGGGACTGAGGGAAGTCCCTGCCTGAAACCCCAAGTGTCAGCCTGCTTTGCAAACTGTAAGCTAGTAATTGGTTTGGAAATACTGAGTGAATAGGTAAAAAGGCATCTGAGCGATTTGTGCTGGATAATACAGACTGCCTATAATGGAGGGGTTTGGCTTTCTTGCAACATTTTGCAGCATGAGTTGTTAATTCAAGTTCTGATGGCTAAACACAATTAACGTTTGTACTTTGTAAACACTAGATATAATTTCTGTTTCCATTGCACCTTATCCTCATTTAAGTTCTCATCAGCAAATTCCTTTGTTTCCCAAGCGTCAAACTCAAGGCAGATCCCACGGCTACCGTTCTCTCAGCTCACAACAGCCAAAATGTCCAGTTCTGGGATCTAGGATGTACCAGGGCAATACTTGAAGAGAAACAAAGCATCATAGCAGACAGGAGCTGAAATGCTCTCAGATAACTGTTGTACTTGCTCAGTGCCGGGTTATCAAACTGTGGCCTGGGAAGCCCTCGTTAGGGTCTGCTGAGAGCCCATGGCTGTGTGATCCCGCCATCCTCTTTGTTAGTGTGTACCCAGGGTCTTGCAAATTTATTGTAGCACTGCCACTGTGCCCTAGCTGCCACCTGATGAGCCCGTGGTCCTTTGAGCAACCTCTATTACTAAAAAAAAAAAAAAAAAAAAAATCAACATTTTAAAAATGTTTGATTCCTGGTTTAAAGAGATGGGCAGAAAAGTCTGAGCACCAGGTTCCTGCAGCTGTCTGCCTGCTTGCAGCCAGGAGTGGAGGCATCTAGAAAAAGAGCAAGTTCCTTGGGTGACCTCCTCCAGCTGCACTCCTATGAAGCCTCAGCCAAAATGAAAGCTTCTTCCTCACCAGAGGCGATGATACCATCTTGTCTTCCAGGGAGTGCTCTGATGTATGCCCGTTGAGATGCATACTGAAAAACTCCGGATGAATTAAATTCACGGGGCCCATGTTTTGGGAATATGGTAGGGGACTGTAGGAAAAGTATTATATAAAGTGATGCTAAAGCATGTTTGGGGAGTCACTTTTGAGAAAGCTGTTCTTTTGACTTAATGAACGTGTGAAAATATTTATATTTATCACTTCTGAAGAACTTTGCTTTTTTTAAGTCCTAGCACAACCATGCAGAATTTGCTAACTGGGCTGAGACCTGTGCAGCCTCAGCTGTTCCCTGTTTTGTGTCTGTTATCCAAGGTGAACCTTCTGCTGAATTTTCGGGGGCATCAGCCCTGTGCGTGAGTGGCTGGATGTTGTTGGGTCTGGGGAGATGCTTCCTTATTCCAGGCCAGCTTTGAACACTGGACAACAGTCCAGTTAGGGTGGAGGACTCCACCACAATCAGGATTTGGGGAATATAAGAGCAGGACTGAATTTCCCCTGCTGCCAATTTTCTCTGCCTCATCCCCTAAGTGGAGCGGTCGCCCCAAAAGATAGAGAAGGGTGGTCCAGGTGTCCGTCCATGCAAGGCAGTGCTGCGAGGGCAGAGCATCGCTCCGGCTGCAGGGCATCCTATGGATCCGAGAGACTTTATTCAAACYGTAGCTCTGGGCTGATCACTGAGCCAGTTCATGAAGACGCTGAAGAGCAGATGCAGCACTGAAGGCCAGGACRGAGCCCACCGGACCAAACGCGGACGCGGTGTCGTGTTGAGCGAGCTCACGTCTGCTTGTACTCAACCGGCGCTCTCCGTGCCTCCGGCTCATTGTACCATTTACCGAGGTTACAACATAATAGCTATGCAAAATAGTGCCCCCCTTTTTTTTTTTTTTTAGTAAGTGAAAGTAAGTCTTCTAAGCCAAGGTTAACAATATATATTTATGAGTTGTAGCCAGCTGCTTCTATGTTTGCACATGTGTTTGTTAATGAACAGTAACCTAAGGGTCAGGTTATTATGTAAATAACCATTGTCAAGGGTAAAGGTGAAGAACCCAGTAATGAGTTGTGTCTCTCTGTCTCTCTCTCAAGCCACTAATGAATATTGGATATTGCCATTTGCAGGGCTTTTTACCCTCGTTTTATCCAGGGGGTGGGGGCAGGGGTGGGAAGAGAAGAAAGAGAAAGAAGTAAATTTATAATTAACTTGAAATGAGTTCTTTTTCCCTTCCCGAAAGCAGCTAAAGGGAGTTATTTCTTCTGTAGGAATTAAATACGGTTAATCGGCCTGTCCCGAGTTTGGGCCAAAAGCACCTTCCCTCCCCTGCTCCGCGCGGCATCTCTCCGTTCCTTTTGAGCCTCGGTAGCTCTCGCTTGAGAAGATGCACACAAATCAACAGTCTGCATCTTTGCAGATAATGCTGAGCTGAGGCAAAGCCAGCAAGCCATCTAACAGACTTCCCATTAGGAAGGTTAACAGCAAACCTGCCTACCCGGGATTACTGACAGAGTGCGAACAGAAGGTGCAGTCTCATTGCATATGCTTTTAATATCATGCCACAGACAGGGAAGCCTTTCGCTCGCAGACACCTGACACCCCGCGCTGTTGTTAGGGTAATAGTGCAAGGAGGAGCGGAGCGTCTTTCTCGCCTGCGTGTGAAACCGCAGATGCTGGGGGTAGGCRTAACGCTGATTTTATTACGCCCTGGGCAGGCGGTGGCCAAATGGACCCCCCCCGCCTTGAAGTAAATAAGAGCCTTACCCAAAAGAAACGCGTCCCTGCAAGCCTCAGTTTCTCAATTTTTAAGCTCCAGGGACAGCTTAAGTTTGAGGGCTGAGAGCTTGGGGAGCTGGGCTTTGCGGGCAGCTTGCAGATCCCAGGGAGCTCCTCCAGCATCCTTTGCCTCCCRACTACGTGGGCCAAACTGGCCCTTTGAAACCCCTTCGCGGGGGAAAAACGAATAGCGCGCCTRTAATTCAGGCACGGAAACAGCCCGCAGCTCCTTGTAGAGCCGTTTCTGATGGATGTCAACAATGCAGAACCCCAGGGGGCATCTCTCAAAAATAAATAGTAAAAATAATAATAAGATGCAATGGTCAATAATTACCCACTAGACAATGACAGGGTTTGTTTTTGAAATGAAGCTTTGCTCACCCTCCCTAAATGTCAAAGGCAGGAGCCAGCAGCCGTGGGGGAGGCGGGGGCGAGGGGGGGACGCAGGAGTCCCAAGTCGCGTGGTGAGATCCGTGAACGGCTCAAGGTGCAGGAGAAGTCTGCGTTGTCTGCACGAGCCTCATTTGGTGGTTTGAGTAATGTCATGTTGCCACTAGGGTGTCTCTGCAAACAAGATATTGCCTCTCCAAAGAGTTCCTAGCGCAAATAAAAAGCTAAATAGAAATGATGGGCTGACTAGCTGAGCCTGTGCTTTTTACTTTTATGATTGAGAAATAGTTGTTGAAACTGTCAATAAAAATAAATAAAATTAAGTTCCCCTAGTTAGGTGAGGAAAGGCAAGCCTACCTTTCTTTGCTGACAGGCCTTTTTGTTTTGTGTTGGCTTTTATATATGTGGAAAAAAACACCATTGAGAGCTTCCAGGGAGCTGCGCTGGGGCGGTTATAGCCATTTTTACATCCTTTATATGGGCTTAAATCCATTTACAGATGTGCTGTAGACAGAGAGACATTTTTTACAAGTAATTGTCATGTATACAAGGGTCCTTATGTGTCACAAAAAGATCTCACTTAAGAGAAATAAATGTGCTTTTCATCTTTTGTTGGCAGGAGCAGTGGTGGTTGGGAAGAGGGTAATTGGTGATCTTTTCCAGTCTGATAACCAGGACAAATAGGGGGGAGCCCAGCGTGGCTGTGGCATTTCTCTCCTCCCCACTTCCTCCCTTGTGGAGGGGTATGTGCGCTTTGAAGGCGCTTTTCCAGCTTTCCTTTCAAGAAAAGCAATAGATATGATAAATATCATCAGCTGAACCACAGGGGTAGGTTACAGGAGACGAGCGCTGCCCCAGGGTGACCCCGGTGCCGCGGGAAGGCGTCTCTGGGATAAACGCGGTTCCCGCCGGCTGCCCGCAACGTTCGCCCGTGGCGGGGCTCGCTGGCATCGCCGTTACCCCCTTGGCGGCTAACCAGGGCATTTCCTCTTGTTCTGAGGCCATTAGATGTGTTCCGGATGCGGAGGTCCGTCTTTTTATTGCCTTTATTTGTAGGTTAGAACTTCCCTTTTGTAAGAAGACTCGTGGTTTTTTGGAAGGTTATTGCTCTTCTCAGGGGCTGCGATTTAAAAGACTCCCCAGAGGCAGATGGAGCTTTGATAACCTCCTGCGTCACCTGTACCCCAAAACGTTGGAGGTCCTTTAAGCCTGTAGTTATCTCCAGCAGTAGCAGGCCTGACTGGCGGAGGACTCGTCCTCGAAAGGTGCTGGTGTCCCAGAGTGGAGGCGTGATGAGCATTACTGATTTTGCACCAGGCATTTTGCAATATCTGTGTGTTTTCCCCTAGGAACGCTATTCTGCGATATTGCTCCAGAGGAARACAGTCAATAATGTAATCGGGCTGCACGCAGGAAACCCTGGTGGAGACTTGACAACTGGTTAGGCTGAGGAAATAACAGATGTAAGCTGCCTTCATAATAGAGGGTTAGAGCAGGCCACAGTTCAGGCCAAATAGCAAAAGGCAGGTCATTCGTGGCATAAATTTACTTATAAATAGTTGCTTCATCAATAGAAGACAAGGCAGGAGTGGGACCAGGGGGCCTGAGGTTCAGAAATGCAAGTTGTTTAAAAAGRTATGAAATCCCTGTATGTCATACAACAAGCTTTGTTTCTGCAATTCATCATTTCTGGTTAATAAATGCTTTATGCCAGTAGGTGCTTCACGCTACAAGTGTGGGCTTGGAGGTGCGTGTAAGTTTGAGATGTGGGATGGATTGTGGCCTTGAAATCAGGGACAGGTGAGCAGTAAACTGGGCTTGATAAATAATGGATGAATCGCGCTTGATTTTGCTGATGGTGTAGTGACCTTTTGGGAGGCAACAAACAAAGAAACAGCAAATGACCAGCAATACTGATGAACAGGCTAAGTGAACCGGACACATCATTAACACCAGCATACCAAAATAATTGCATGCAAAGGGAGTCACGCGGTCAGCAAAAACAGGAAAGAGGAGACGGTTCTGTGTAAATTTGAGCTTTCCATTTTTCTCAGCAGGCAAGAAGGTTTCAAGGGGAGATGGTTTCGTGGTGTTTGCTGAGGGTACGGCTGGCTGCTTGGTGTTTGAGGGTTGGAGCAGAGCAGAGGTGTGGTAAGGCCCRCAGGTTTTGCTGTTACAGCATTCCTGTAGACCAAACCTCTTTTATAGGACGTGGTTTTATAGAAGAGTCCCCATGAGAGCAGGGGTTATCCTGGCCCGTAGGGAGAACTGCCAATGCCCAGGAGAGACTACCCGATAAACAGTGCAGGGAAAGCCAAAGCGCTGTGTGTTGGTAGGTACAAGGCTGGTTAATTCACCTTCTTTTTATGAGGACGTTCACTTTTGCTGTCTCATCTTTGTATAGACGGCGACTCAGCCACAGGCTGGCCGCCTCCGTACTTCCAGCCGGCTGGTAGGTAGTTCTGATAAGACGGTAAAACTGGAGTTTGTGAATGGCCAGATGTTTGGCTGAATCRGGCGCCTGCCTGCTTTTCTCTGTCGGAGAACATCGTCGTGAATGGGGAGCTCTTGGCAAGAACGTGGGGAGAGCCAGTGCTTTTCACATGCTCATCTGTTTTCACATGGAAACAAGAGTATTCATTATTGGTTATTCATTATTTTCCCATCTAATAAACTTTCTGCCATTCAGTCAGGGAAGGGAAACAATAACATGCTGACTTATGTAGCCCATCACACATCCGGAGTAACAGATAATGAATAGGCAAATTAAACACTTTTCCCCAAAACTCGGTCTGAAAATTATTCAAACAAGCAAATGCTYTTGAATAGCAAATACATCTGCAGAAATTAAGCTTGGTTACGATGGACTTATAAACAGAAGAAAGACCTGAATTTGCAATGAATAATTGAACTAGCTTTGCTTAGCAGTTTCACTTACCCAAAGCAATGATAATTTTTACTTTGTTTAGCACCTTCCATCTGAAGATCTCAAAATGCTTTACAAATGCCATTAATCAGTTCTGGTAAGACCCTCTCCCCTGCTAATTTTTGGCAGGATATGGCCCCATTTAATGCTGAGGAATAGAGTGGATTTCCTAAATTCGCGCACAGCAAACCGCTGCCAGAGCTGCAGGCAGAGCCCAGCTGTCCTCCCTCCCCGGTCCTCACAGACCATRTTTCTTCTGTTGTTTGAACTAAGCAGCAGAACTTGGAATGAATTTCCTGGTARTGTTAGAATGGTATCAAACGTACACCTATTATCACAGCATTAAGTCTACCATAAAAGAACGTAAAGTAATCTTTATTATTTTTGCTAAATGGGTGTAAGTGGCRGGGAAAATATGTCAACTTAAAAAAAAAAAATCTCTTTTGTATGAAAGCAGCAACAATTTCAGTTTTTCCCCTTTGATGTTTCAGAAGTAAAAAAAAGTCAAACAATTAATACTATTGGTTGAAAAACACCCCCAATGTTTTGTGGAAAACCCACTTAAATGTCATCTGAGTTTTCTACATATTTAACAAAACAAAACATCAGAATTAATATTTGTTGCTCATCTCTGCTATCCAGGCTGAACCCAATCTTTCTGTTTCACGCTGTGACTGATCCCTTTCGTACCTAACACTGACTCTCCGAAGAAGGAACAATTGCTTGCTGGCTACCGTGGGACTGGGCTGCTGTGAGGCTGGCCATATTTTAGTGGGGAAGAGTGCAGTTGTACAACCAGTAATGGCTGCGTTGCAAGAAGACTTAATCCACTGCCATCTGTCTTTATTATGCTTCTATTGTTGGACACCGCAGCCTGGAAATCTAGCAATGAAACCCAGTTGTTCATTGCCATTCATCATAGTTATTGCTGGAGTTGTGTAATGAAGAGGGGAAGTACTGTTTATTGCTCTACCCTCTTTAGAAACTATCCTTGGGGGTCGTTATGGATGGTTACTGCATTCGAGCGCAGGACTCTGGGAGGTCCTCCCTTCGTTCTTTTTATGCGTTGAACCACGAGGTTTAACGTGTTGTGTTTGAGGCTGGTCTGCCGCCTGCTTTTGTTCTCAGCGATGTGAAGTTTGGCGTGCTCGCTTTGGACGTGAAGGTAAACCAAAGTAGGCCAGAATTAGTACAGCAGAAAGCCATAGGCGCCTGCACTCAGGGTAAGGTACGGATCTGCCCTGCATAAAAGCAACGACAGTGGATTGCTGGACCCCAATCACAGTTTAGTCATCAGTATGGTCAAGAATGGTGCTCTTCAAGCCTTTGAAAACAGCTAATAAGAAATATAGGTGCTTCTCATTACAGCTCATACCCCCAGTGATTTCTGAAATCTGAGATTTCAGCCAAGGACTTGAGCAACGCGAGTTGGGCACATGAAGGGTGGCAGAGGAGTAGGGATTTGTGGGGGCTTGGAAGACCCGAATATAGCTCTCACTGGGACAGTGTGAAATGTGGATGGATCACTTTCAGGTCTTGCTGGGGTTACAGGGAGAAATATGTGGAGACATTCAAATGATTCTGTAGTTCAGTTCTTATTAATAAGTTGGATAGACATCATGGTGCTAGACAACAGACTAAGATTTTGGAGGATTTGGGGGGAATATACTCGCTTTGGGTCTGAGGCAACTCCTAGACTAGTGGATGGCTGATTCAGTTGAGATAAAGTAACAAAGGACCTGAATATTCATCCAAAATTTAAAATTACCTTTATGCAAAGTAAACCATGCCTGGCTCTTCTATTTTAATAATTAAAAAAACCTCTGGCAAATACTCTCAGAAACACAGAACAGGCATGGGTGCTGCTGAACCTCGGAGAGGCACAACTTCCCCAAGCTACTTCAATTCTTTCAGGCACCAAAGCAGCTTCACTGGATGCACTCAGCAGACCTTTGATGGTGCAAGGAGTGATGCCATCTGTGCAGGTGACTGCTTGCTCTAGGTAACAACAGCAGCAGACATCAGAAAACTTTGCAGAGCCTCGAAGGCTAAATGCTCTGAATGGAAATGTGGTTCTGTGCAACAAGAAGGAACACATTTGGGAGGTCATTTGGGAGACTCATGGTATGCAGATAGATGCAGATAGAACTGTAAGACTGAATCATCAGCAACACATTTGTGCCAGCAACAAGGGAAATGTATAAGAATCCTCCAAAATGATTTGATAAACAGTTGCCTATCCAGGTATCTGAGCTCATAACCTGACAGTGCTTCCAGGCATGATATGTAATAGGTATGAGACAGACTTCAAATAAAGGGGTAAAGGCATGGAAGGAGTTAGAGATCACAGTCCTGTTTTCAGATAACATACAGGCTAGGCCTGGCAAAGCTACTGCTGATAAGGGGATTCTGCAGAAAGTAATTAAAACTCAAGCCCTTGGTATTTATTTAAAGGGAAAACTCTTGGGATTCGATGGCTTTTTT
Source organism: Apteryx rowi (assembly GCF_003343035.1). Lineage (NCBI taxonomy): Eukaryota > Metazoa > Chordata > Aves > Apterygiformes > Apterygidae > Apteryx > Apteryx rowi. The sequence continues at coordinate 497,371 of NW_020449141.1, read as the reverse complement.
TTTTTTTTTTTTTGAAATGGACCAGAAAGCTGATTCTTAATGCACTACTGCAAAGGACAGAGAATTAAATCTAAAGAGAGAAGCCAGATGAGTTTCACACTGGCCTCATGCGAACAGTAATGCTGCAGAAGCTGTTAAGGTCTCTGTTACATGCCAAAAATACAGGCTGAGTCAAGTGAAAGAACCCTTGCTGGTGACACAGAAAAAACGTGTTGCTGGAGGAAAGCAGGCATAGATTTGTGTATGTTGACTTGGAAAGAAACCTATGTAGTCATTTTGGACTGTAGTTCTCTTTCCCCTGAAGTAGCTTTACTGGAAGACGAATAGATCTAAACAGACAGCTTTGCATATTAAGTACATTTTTGCTAGACACTGGTTGTCTGAGAAACTAATTTGTGACAGTGGACTATAGTTTAGCAGGCATTATCTTAAACAGTTTGCACTACGTCTTGGGTTCAGCAGTATAACCCCACTGTCTGTTAAGTCTCATCCAGTGGGATGGTGGAAAATTATGCCCAAGTAATAGAGTGCTTATTGATGGGGTTTGCAGACTCTGAGCCTGATACATTGCTGGCTCTTTCAATTATGGGACAGCACCAATGAAGCATGGATTGTTATCTGCTGACATCTTGTACAGCAGAAACACGAAAAGCAGGAATTCCTATGTGTTAGAGGCTGATGTCAGAGTCACTGGGGACATGGAGAAATATAAAGAAGCAGATGAAGCAAAACAAAAAAAAATCAACATGGGTGTAGGTCCCAAGAGCTGCCATCACTTTAGCAAAAAGGCGTTAGGAGTCCCAGAACTGGGAAAAAAATTTACAAAGTGCTATCACAAGAAGTTTCCCACAGTCACGTGGATTTGCCCCTCTCGCAGATTTATCCGAAGAGTGTTAGGTAATGCTGTCACCAGATCCCAGATGGGAAGAGGAGTCAATGACGCAAACAACCAGAACAAGTGGACCACAGCTGCTCTCTGACCATAGTATTGCTCTTCTTAGGAGGAAGCACACAAGGCCAAGTAACAGTACTGGACACATCAAAAGCTAATTGATGAGTGTTACATGAGTATTTTCTTCTTAAGTGCTTATGCTGTTAAATTTTGGAACAGAAGATATCATTCCTGAGCAATGAGTGGCCGTGCTGTTCTTGATAGAGCAGCAGAAAGTCATTTGGATGTGGGCAAAAATGAAGTATGCCCTTGGTAAGAGCTCCTTAAGCACTGAGAAGTTGCTGAACAGCTTGGGAAAGGCTCTTTTGAAGGACAATGCCTGTATGAAGCTGAGACATCATAGATCCAGCTCAGTTCCAAGCTAGGGACTTTTCCATTTTATTCCTATTGCATCCGAGTACTTTACAATTTCATTTTAAACATTGACTTCCAGGGAAAAAATGCCAAGCTARAGGTCTTCCTAAGTAAAGCCCCATTCTTGCAGAGGTTTAGGTGCCAGTTCATCTTTAAGCACTTGATAATCCCTTTAAACCTGATGAGACAACTCATGCTTCAAGTCTTAGTAAGGTACAGGGCCCAACTGCTTTTGCTTTTGAATCATTCCTCCAGTTCCCTTAGGAACTGAAGTTTGTTCTTAGGAGGTATTCGGACAATGTTAGGGTGGTTTGGGTATAGTTAAGAGCATTAGTGTAAATTCAGAATATTTATTTAAAAGAAGTCTCTGGACTATAGCTCCCCTCGCTTTAATTAATAGTCAAATTCATGTATATGCACAACTGGTCTCGATACCTTCAAAAAYGTTCCTGTGTGGCATTCCTAGAGATGTCAGTTGTACCCTGATGCTTTCTTGTCAAAAGAAGTTGCATTTTCTGGTCAAGACAATGGTCCATACTAGCCTTTTCAGGAGAAAATAATGGCATAATAAACTACAGATGTGGGAAGTGAAAAGCAGTATTTTTTATAACATAGCAGAGATGGGATTTCTGTCCTGTGACCTACTTTACTGTTGGGTAACTTTTCCTCCGTTGTTCTGCTGTTTTATCTCACCTTTCTTCAGCTTATTCATCTGGAAGATTCACTTAATTATATTAGTCAACTTCACGGAGGTGTCTTGAAGCTTGATTAAAAATTTGGAAAGCCCTTCAAGAGCCGCTGACAGAATGCTCCAAAGAAGTAGTTGATTTCAGACACAAATGTGAGGAAGGATAACATATCGTGATCAGTTTGAATATACAAATCTGTTGATTCACTGGGGCTATGCTGGATGGTGTTTTCAGGGTGCTACCATGAACTCTTGGGAAATCCTGAGCATCTTGTTGAGTTACCAGTGTAGACATTCATTCTTCTGTTTTATGGTATATGAGTGAGTGTTAGCCCTTGTGTTTCCATATAGTTAATTTTGAAAGGGGAACGTATACATGAATGCCATGCATGGAAATGCAACAAAYACAGCTTCGTTCTTCCTCACTCTTAGCAGAATTGGCCAATGCTTGAAAGTTCGGCAGGGCACCTGTGGCCGGTTGCTGTCAGTTCTCGTTTCACCCTCTGGAGGATTTTCACATGATACACCCCAAGGGGTGAATTGACATTCATCGCTCCTCCAGGGGAAGAAACATATGGAGGCTCCACCGGGACAAACTCCATGATCTGAATTGCCAATCAGTGTCTGAGCCTCAGCTGGGGAAACCTTGCTGCTAACAAGCCTTCATGCTCCCCCAGTTCTTGTTGCAATCTGTCAGCTGCTAAATGTGGTTTCAGCATCGCTTGAGTCAGTGAGAAACCTACAGCACCAGCTTATTACGGTGAGGTGGTAGCCTTTGCATATTTTAGGTGCAGCCAGTTTCTATTATAAAAACCTATTAGGTCTTCCCTGTAACTTGGTAAAATTGAGTTAGCCTTAAAAATGCAATATTTAGTTTGAAGGTAAAGGAGAATGTTTCTGCTTAGCTTGAAGAAAATGTGTTGAATTGTTTGCATTTGGGTAATTTAAATATACAACCTCTTTTGAAGTTCTGAATTTTGTCTGTTTGTTTATGTTCCTTCCACTCCAGAAATGGAGTGCTATTGTTTCCTTGTAGTTTCCACAGAGCTTGAAATTGCTGGCTATGCAGGAGGAAATTAGTTTGTAATTAAAACCAAGTTAATAACGTTTCCCATGGAGCCTGCTGGTCCTATTGCTCAGAGCCAGGCATTTTGCCTTTGTCCTTGATGTGAGCATGTTTGGGTACCCCTGCCCAGCCGTCAGGCGGCCGGGCAGAGACATGTCAGAGGAATGGTTATCACACCGCGGTAACCGCTCCAGCACATGCACTGGCAGGACTTAATGTCTTTCGAGCCCTCATGCCCTCCCAATTAGGGTTGATGGCATTATATCAAAACAAGATGACAAGTCACAGAGCAGTTTTCAACGTGCAGCCAGCAGATTATTTTTGAGGAGTTCAGAAAAGGTAAGTGAAGGAGGCAAGCTTTAGGTTTAAACTTTCCACGTGGGGGTCTGAGGCTTTTCTAGGGGACCTGGAAAAGCATGCGGACTCATTCATTGTAAATGTGCTGCCCTGCCGGTGCGGACAGAGATACCACACTGCTGATCTCTGCCTCGGTGGTGAGGACCGAGGGGCTGCATGTCCCGTGGTGCAGATGTTGCACTCGCATGCRAGTGGGTTGCCTCTTGCATTACTCCATTGCAGAGCCTCCGGCTGCAGCTTAGCTCTCCTCTGCATGGCCCCTTGTGCGAGCTGTCTGCAAGCAAGGCAGTGCCGCTGCCCAGTCTGCACCCAGCAGGACACGGAGGAGTCTGTACACAGGGTGCCCCGTACCCTGACTCCCTATAGCAATTTCACCGGGTGTCACATTGGATCAGAAAGAGCTGAGCAGTCTTTAACAACTGCAATGGGAGTCAGACAGCTCCCACCTTTGAGGTTCTGGGGTTTGACTTCATAGTTCAAAAGAAATCAAAAAGTCTTTTGCCAAAATGTTCCCTGCGTACAGCAGATGGACAGAAAGAGACGGTGATTGCCTGAATCAGAAATTAAATTCAAGACTCGGCTCCCCTTGTAGTATCCAAGGCACAGGGCTGGCTGGATGCAAACAGAACCTCTTTGGCGAGTTGACTGCTGTTTGAAGGAAGAGGAGTGTGGTGGTTTTTATATAGTTGGAGACCCTCCTGAGTGCTTGCCGAATGTAGCCCCCTGAATTTCCAGTGTGGCTTGGTCTAATTTTTGAGGCTGATTTTAAAAATTTTCCTGCTTTCAGATGTTGTAGATGAGGTCACAAGGGCAATTGGAAAATTTTCCGAATATTTTGACTGAGCAGAGATCCACTTTGTTTCTTAAGGCAACAAGCCTTATGCAGTCAGATTTCCTGTGTGTGCCTGTTTCTTTGAAGAACTTCAAAGTCTGTTGGCAGTTTCTAGGAGATTTGGCACTGACAAGGTGGATATCAAATATATGAATCTCCTCCATAGAGACTACCAGCAAACTACCTGCCCATGATCTGGGTACAGCAGAAAAACCTAAGTGTAATGGGAGGACAGGGAGGGTTGCACATAGCTGACTTCTGTACTGCAGGGAAAAAAATTAAAAACTCAGCAGAAACCCCTCTTTCAAAAGTGACCTCACCACTTGGCCAGAATCACATGGGGCTTGATTTCAGCTCTGATATAAGCATTTAATCTTGTTTTGGAATCAGGGTATATTGCGCACCTAAGGTAGCATGACATACGTGAGTGCTTTTGCATATCTGGGCCTGAAAGCCCATATCTGTGTGGTATTTAGCTTCCAAAGTGTCTAAGTCACTTTTGAAAATGAGATGTAGGCTCCTAAGCCCTTTAGTGCTAGATTCATTTGGGGTTTAGAATCTGAACATAAATTGTGATACTGAAGACTTTCACCTGGCTCCTGCCATACCCTAAAGTCACCCACACTCCACAGGTGCCTTTTTTTGTCTTAAAGTTTACCCAGAACTCCCTGCCCAGCATGGCCGAAGGGCTGGGTATTACCCTCCTGCCAGGGCTGTCCTGGTGCAGGAGCAAAGCGTGACCTCACCTAGCCCTCGGGGGTTCAAACATGCTGCAGCCCCACCACCAGTGTGGGGATCTCCATGCCAGGTGTGAAGACGTTCCCCTGCAGAGCTTTTCCTTTCGGACTCGGCATAGCTTGTGTTCTTCTCTGTGCAATGGCACAGCTTCATCCGGAGGAAGGGAACATTTTCCCAGCTCCGGAAGAGCTTGCAGTCAGCTGGTGGAAGGGAAGGGAGAGGTGGGTTTGGCCACCATTGAGCTGGACCTCTGCCTGGGGGAGCCCTCTAAGCATAGATGAGGTTCTGTTTCAGTTGCGTTGCAAGAGGAAAACATGAGCCCTGCTCTGTGGTGTGGAAAGAAAGGCACAGTGCCTTCTGTCACCATCACCTTTTCCTCTTAACAATCCGGTTGCCATACCTGGAGGGTTGTCTGCAAAAATGAAAAGAGCAAAAGTTACTGGACAGAAGTGAAAACTTGGGAATTTCCCCAAATGGTTAAAATAAACTCCCTGGCAAAACGGTGGAGCTCCTTCCAAAAGGTTACAATTATGCTGGATGAGAATCATCTCACCTGATTTGAGAGGAGGAGCACAGGTCTCAGTATCTGGACTGATCACTCAGACCTCATTTACAGTCAATGGAGAGAAATGGGCACCTCCAGCAGGCTATTGCTCTCATCTTAAGGTGAGTGCTTAAAATAGGTCAGACAAATCACTCCTATTTCTTTCCACTTATGCATTTAAAAGACTAACTCAAGTATAGACACTTGCCTTATGGACCTCTGACATTAGATGAGATGAATCCCTTCTGAAGTGACAACAGTGTAATTCATTGTTCCAGTCTTGCTAAAACCCATCCTCTTAAAGCAAGGAAGTGAATGACTGAGGACGTCCCAAATCCTACGCTGCCGGCATAATGAGCCAACATGTATGAAGAAGTGAGTGTTTCACTGGAACACCTCGGCCTCAACTCTGGCTGGAGGATTTGGGAACATCTGAAGGAACAATTAGAATTAACCCATTTACCTGGGTAAATCACTTTGAGAGCCTTAGATGTAAAACAATATTAGTTATCAGCATCATCGTGCAATGATATGGTGTTCTGTGAGTTCTCAAAAGGAGATTTTCCTCTGAAACAGCCTCTTCACACTTTCCCTGAGTGAAGTATTTTGCTACTCAGATTTGTGATTTAATAATCATAAATAATAGAGCCCTTAGTGCTATATTTTTAAATGACTGAATGGTGAGAATCTACTTTAAGAAATTGTATGAATGCCTATCACTTGTGTGCCTATAAATGTATTCAATTAGCACTCAGATCTTGAGTTATCTCCTGATGGAAGGCAAAACCTTTTGAATTCAGTCCCATGCAAGAAAGACTGTGTCATTTAACTCACAAAAGGATGCTATACACTTAACAGATAATGACTGAAGAGGATTTTGCTGTATTGCCTGCTCAGCTGCTTGTGAGGACAAAGAAAATAATTCCCCTTTTAGGATCCTGTGGGGTAATGAGGAAACCCTCTCTGCACTGATCTCAGATAACACCGAGCAGGGGAAAGGAAATAGCCCGATAGGCTAAACTGGCTGGAATTTCATTGTCATGGTCTTCCATGTGCTTTCCATGTTTTGTCTGTGATGCTAAGCCACTGGCTAACCTGTCTCTGAACCTACCACCAGCACACAGAGATTACTCACCCTGGATACTGCACTTCAGCAAATGCAGAATTAGCCCTGGCTAAGTAATCTTGTTAGCGTGATTCAGTGTTAAATGGATCTCGATTAAATGGGCCTTTATATTGTCCCAGCTGGAGATGATAAGCCTCCACAAGGAAATGGCAGGAGACCAAAGGAAATTGCTTTACTTCAGACTGGGACATTTAACCCCATAAAACACTTTCTGCTCCCCTCCCTCCTTTACTTGTGCTCCCTTGCATGGGCCCAGCTCGCCGTTGCCCTTTGCAGCTGTAAGCAGGAGACCCGGAGCACGGGCTGAGGCGTCTCCCTATGCTGCCCGTTTGCCAGGCGAAGAGCAACGTGTCAGACGCTCATTTAAAAGAGCAGGATGTCTCCGATGTGCGAGGCGGTGATGATGGTCGCTCTCTGTGGTTCTTTCATGAAGCTAATAACTTATTCATTAGCGCTGCGTTTCTGTCAAGCTATCGCTCCGTTTGCCTTGCCTGTCTCTCCAGACTTTGGTTCTGGGGTGTCTGAGCATCCTAGAGACAGTGCAACTGTTGCCACCAATAGTTTATTAAGCACCAAACGCAGCGAGGGAAAAAATCTCGAGTCTCATCTGAAAAGAAATAGATTGCTTAAACGTGCCACTGGGATTTCTTGGGGATGGCTTGGGGTTTATCTGCGCGAGATAGAAATCAGCAGCCCACATTGGTGTATCAGAACCTGACACTTCATTTCTCCTTGCTATTAGATGTGGCAGCGTGTGCGCGGTCTGGATAAGAGGGAAATGGCATTAAAATCCCCCGGGGTCTTCACAAGCGGAGGCAAACCATGGGGGCATCAGTGCGAGAGGGATGGCGGGGGGACAGGGGAGGGCTCTGCTGTGCCCAAGTTTGCTGCCTTGAGGCTGCGTTTAGGCCTGGCCAGTCTGAGAGACACTGGGGGTCCGTGCAAGGGAAGAGGGCAGCCGAGGCTCCTGGGAGGCGGCCGTCTGTCTGTCCTCAAGCTCCAGCCCTCCGCCACGGCACGCGCTGCAGCTGCCTCTCGGCAAGGCTTGGGGCTGCGTCCAGCTGAGCGTTTTAGGGGCGCAGGGCAGTAGCGCAAGGGTTTGCCCCGTGCCACCGACCTGTGCCAGGTGGGACAGCTTGTTGCCCCTTTGGAACCAGCCGTGCCCTCCAAGGGGTGCTGGCAATCGGGGTCGAGGATTAGGGGGATGCGGCATTGCAGACGAAAGCAGGCACAGTCAGAGAGAAAAAAGTCAGATAATGCTCCTCGTGTCTGGCCCCTGCTCATGGGCAGGGTTAGGAAAAGGCTTGCTGGCACCGACAGCAAGTTGAACCCAGAATGCCTGCCCTACCCGTACATGTTCTCCTTCTGCATCGCTGTTCTCGTCCCGCCATGCATGAATCCAGCAAATTTTCTCAATCCATTTCTGATGTGACTCCAAAATACAGATTATCTGCATAGAGTGAGAGGCCCTGACAGGACACATGTAAAACGTCCGCTTTGCTGAAAGTCAGATGATCTGATATCTTTTTTCCAGACCTTTGACAGAAAGATGATAAACATGTGGTTACTTGAATTTTTCCATAAATTTTGCATTTGAGGTGGATTTACAAGCTTACGAAATTTTCCAGACATGAATCCCAGTATTGCAAAAGCAGCCAGTTTGGGAATGGCTGCAGACAGACTAGAAATGGTATAATCTATTAGTGATTTCCTTCATTATCCCTCTAATCAAGGCTTCTATCAGTCTCTTTGATGCGCTGCAGGAAAAAAAAGATCTTCAAGTAAACTGATGCTGGAGATAATTAATTAACTTGCCGTCCTCCTGCCTTACAGACAGAGACGGTATAAGAAAGAAGAAGTGTCCTTTGCAATTACTGACTGTAGTTTTCCATCCTAGTGCTGACAGCTTGTAGGACATGAAGTGGAAAAGCATTTTACCAAACTTCAGGCTTTGGCCATCAGTTCCTTCAGTTTAGAATATTTTCTCCTGCTTGTACTTCTCACACTGTTGGATAACAGTCTTGCTGGTGAAAAATGCCTTTAATCCATGAGCAGTTTAATTTGTGTGTGGTTTAGACTGGTAAGGTTATCTTCCTGATGCTTTCCTCCCAGCATATACCCCCAGCTCTGCCATCTTCAGATTCTTGTGCATGAAATCCACCTTTATTAGGATAGAATAGAAAATCCAGAATAAAAACTGGTTCAGTGGAGTAATATTGACATTGCACATTACTATAGCATTCTGCTGGGCAGACCCCAACATTTTTCCTAGGGGCTTGGCAGTAGGTGAGGGGAATAATTGCTGTCCTGGGAACCCAGCGTTTTCATGCAGCCAAACTTCTGTTTCCAAAAGTCTGTGAAAATCTTGAGACACGATTTGTCTTTCTAATGAATTAAGGTAAGATTTAAATTACACTGTCATCTCAAACCAAACCTGGGAAAGTAAGAGAGGCCCAGTTTACCCAGCTCAGACTTCTTTTCCCTTTACAAAGTATGTCCTTCTCACCTAGGATTTCCTGTGTTTCTAGCTCTTTGAGCCCTTGAAAAACATTTCTAATTATAAACGAGTCTCTCTCTTTCTCTCTCCTTAAATTTCCCATTTTTGGTACTGCTTGAGCCATGAGACTGGTGAGCGTGTGGGCAGACTGTCAGGGCTGTAAACTCTGGGCCATTCGACACTGCTCAGTGCTGATCCAAAAATATCAGTAAAAAAACAACTGCCCCTTTTCCAAAGGAAATTTCCCCAGGAATATCAAGAGTGGGAAGGCTGGGGAGAAAAGTGCATAATATAGGCAAGACTGTTGAGTTTAGAAAGTTTTATAGCAAAATCAGGGATTTCATTCATTGTCAGCGGCCAGCAGTCTGTACACGCAGCATGGATTTATGACACGGCATACTGCTTTAATTTGGTTCAGATCTAGCAATTTGTCACCAGAGATTTGTAAGTAAATCAATTAATACTTGTAAGAGTTATTAAAAATTGTAAAGAAGGCAGGGATAGTATTGCTAGAGCAGCAGGAGCTAGAGCAAAAGAGGAAGACCAAGAACTATAAACCCTGCACCACGCTTCATTGCTCATTCGTAGTTTTTAATACCACTCTTCCTCTTCCACGCGTCTATGGGATGTCCTCTCATTTCAAGCTCCTGAGGGAGGTACCACAGCTCTACAGATAGTTAATAATATCTACCAGTGTCGTACTGCTTCACTTGCAGCAACTGAGGAATCCTGCCTCATTCTCCAGCGTTGGTGGAAAAATTGTAACTGGTGAATGTGTCCTCTCAGTTGAGCACTTTATCTGTGTTTTTTCAAAATTATTACTAAATTAATGCTTCAGTGAATTGTGTGTGGCCTCTAGTTGGCTCCTGATGAGGTTAGAATGAGGATTAAAACCCTGAAATACGAGCTTTGTGGGCTGGCTTTTGATGAAATGCAGACACCTCACATGGGATTGTTTCCATGCAGAGGAAACACGGTTCCTAGAAACCAGATTGCGGGGTAGGTAGTCGGGTGTCCGCGTTAAAAACCCTGCTCCCTCCAAAGGCTCTGCAACATTTACTCTTTTGGAAAACAATTCTGCAAATGGGAACAAATGAATCAATAGGGAAGCAAATGTTTAAAGAATGTTTTTGAGGTATTTGCTTGACAAGACTTTTTTAAAAAAAAAAAAAAAATCTAACCATGTTTTTAGAGGCAGCTAAGATGGCTGCTGCTACAGACCAAGCAAGTATTTGCATAGGCATCCTATCCTGTATCGACTCTCGTCACCTATCCACCCCCCCTAGGGCTGCTGGGTGACAGGCCAAATGGAAACAGAGGCCAAAGGGGACAGCTGCTTTTTGGTAAATGTGGTCACCGTTAGAAAACCAAGGACTTCCTCCTTCTTGCCTGGCTTACTGGGAAAGCAGGGAGTATTTTCCCCTTCAAAAGCCTGCAAAAGTGTCTGCTCGTAACCTTTAACAATTTGAAATTGCCCATTAGAAAAGCAACTCTCTCACAAATGGTAATTCCTCATCCCGGCCTATAAGTACTGAAAAGCTCTTAATAAACATCCTTTCTCACACACTCCTTGCACACAGAACTCTTAAAAAAAAAAAAAATCTGCTAATTAATTTTAAGCCTCTTTGTGGCAAAGCCTAAGAACCGGATTTACCAAGATACCAGGGGGTCCATCTGGTGCAAAAAGCTCCCTCCCTTGCCAAGGTATTTCTGTTTCAGTGAGAGGGACAGTGTGTTTTAGGCCTAGAAATTTCGCTTTGGCAGTTGTGTCAGTTGTACTAACCATTGGCATATTTGTTCATGTGCTGGGGGGACGGAGAAGAGAGTCCTCTACCAGAAGCCAAAGTGGGTTTTTGTGTACTGCTTCCATATGTGGAACATGTGCAAGATGTCTTCTCCTTACGTTATTGCTTCCAAATAACGGTATCAAATTGGATGGTGGAGCCAGGTTTTAGAAGCGGGGCAAATAAAGCATAGTGGGAACCATTTAAGCTTTGGAAGTTTTGGGGGGGTTGTTTTGTTTTGTTTTGTTTTGTCCAGACTCCCTAGAAACTCTTATAAAGGCGGTTAGGTTCAGCACTGATTTATATCACTATGAACTCTACTAAGCATGTTTGCATTGCACAAATGCCCACTAGATATCTCTGTAGTTGGGAGGAAATAAAGGCAGGATCCCTAATGTCTTTGCCCTTCTCAAGCGAAACTAGGTTTGGCCAGGAAATGCAAAGACTTTGTAACAAAACTGACGGTTTTTACAGTGCAACAAATTCAGACATAGGAATTTCATGGTGACAAAGGACAAGGATTCAGGTCACTCTACTCCCAGTGGAAAGGCTCTTATTTTTCAACAAAGGAAAAATCAACCAGGCAAAATAGTATCTGCAACAGGCAACTGCAAGGCTTGTATACAGCAGAGTGCAGTGGCAAACGCATGGACCCTTTTTCTCTCTCCTTTTGCAAAAGCTGTTCCTTGCCTTTCATCACCTGGGTCACCCTTCCTTGCACAGTTTCTAATTCTGATACATCTTTTTCAAAGAGCTTGTTATATCCTTGTTAGTACAAACTTTGTTTCAACTCCCAAAAAGCTTTGGATTGGTTTGGGGGTTTGGAGAGACAGGGGAAGCAACTGCTCCAACAAGAAGAGCTACTTATTTCAACTGAATCTATTCCCTTGTGCTGATTAGAAATACACTTGCTCATGGCAAAAGAGTCTGCTGAATGAAAAAATAATATAAAGTGGGTAGAGAGAATTATTCAGGCTTTTAAGTGTGCTCTGCATTCAATGGAGAGTTAAAAATGTAAACATGAAATGCACTGCTTCTCCCCATGTAGGAACATCACATCCTTCTTAGCTTAACTGCTGTTTGAGATGCTTTTGTTCTTTGTTTTCTCTGTCTTTCAGCAAAGAATAAGCCATCAAATAAGCCCTTACCAGAAAACAGCCTTTGAAGGAGTCAAGAGCAGGTAGGGATTTCACTTTGGACAATATCCATGAGAATGGTTGCTTTTGTTTTTGACGACGAGCTGCGCAGCTGTGTGGGACCTGATCAGGAAGAGACAGACTAGCCTGGCACGCTCATTGCTCGGCTAGAAGCAAGCTCAAAGCAGACTTCTCGGCCTCCCTGAATGCTGGCATGAGGACCCGTGCTCGGGGCCGCGTGTCCAGGTGAGTGCTGGCATGGCAGGTTGCACGCCAGACGCACGTGGGGTGGTGCAATGAGCTCATTGGGTCATGTAGCAGGAGGAAGGCCACGGTACTCAGCAGTAGCCTGAGCATGGGACCTGCAAATGCGTCAGCACCATGTTCCTCTCATCTCGTACGTTCAAGTGCCCGGAGTCAGAGAAATGCTGAGCCCTGGCAAGGGGTGAGATTCTGGCACTGCAACGAGGGGCTGTGAGGCTGGGGCAGTTTGTGAGCCTCAAATGCCATGCATAAGACCAACAGGTCTGAAGAGCTGGAGATATAAATAGAGTCTAAGTGAGATGCACTCAGTTTTTCTTTTCTTCCCCTTTTTGCATGCTTTTAATTAAAAGACTGGGGAGGGAGAAATGCTCCTTCCCAAGTCTGTGTATATGCTRTGTGTATAGAGATAATGCAGCTGCAAACGACGTAGGAGCATCATGTTTCTGTGTGGCACCCTTGAAGGGTTTAGCTTGAACACCTGGATTTTGAGAAACTGAATGTTGTAGCACGTGTCATTTAAATGGTTATTCCAAATGTTTGAAATCTTGACAAGGCTTTTTTGCAAAGATGATCTGAAGTAATTTTCATTTTGTGCCTCCCTGCCAAAACAGTCTGTAGAGGAGTTGAAATTGTTCAAAAACTGGACGTGTTGTTAAAATTTAAGCGATGAGGCTATATTTTGTTTGAATTTTTAATCCAGCTCCAGCTATTTTTCCTTGGTTTGTGGTCAAGTGTAACTTTACCTTGAATTTCAGTCCTGTGAGACACATTTAGCTTGTGGCTGATAACATGCGATGGGGGAGAAAGGGCTTTTACTGGAATCTTGCTTTAATCTTAATGGGCAAACTAGGGCTGTGTGGATCGGGGCAAGGGAGGGTCGTACAGCTGGGTGACTGCTCGTCCGTTATATGATGCAGAGTGAGCACCACGCCAAACGGTGCTAGCTGGGGAGAAAGGGCCTGGTGGCTCTCCTGGTGGACTGTACCCATGTAACTGAGGAGGACTTCTGGGAAAAGCTAGGGCAGTTCACAGTGGACATGGAAATGGGATCAAAAGATCAGTCATCAGTCACCTGGATTTCAGAGCCAGTTAAAACTTCACTGCCTGTGCTTTTCCTTCTGGGACAAAGTTAAGAGAACAGAAATCGGTCATGTAGTGGGTTTGCTTAAAGCAGATGCTGACTTGCTCTACCCATACTCCACATCTTCCAGGAATGACGCAAACATGCTTTGGGCAACGCTGAGCTAATCAGCCTGTTGAAAGACAGAGCTTCTGTCTGGTGCCAGGTTATCACGTTCTCGTTTCCTCATGAGGTGGGCAAAGCAAGCACATCTCTGCCTGCAAAGGGCTGTGCCGACAGTCCTGGGATGATGGGCGCAGTACCAAAGTCCCCGTAGAATAAACACAGACTGTGGAGAACGTAATAGAGAGGCAACAACTTTGCCTCCTTTTTCTCAGCATCCTGTGCCATATTCCTCTGGTTTTTGAGTCAGAAGTTTTGTTGTCTTTTTGGATAGGACCTGCAGTTAAAATGAGGGGTTTGGGTTTTTATGCCTGTGCCTTACTGAAGGTGCAATTCGTCATTTCATTAGCCAGAGTCTTGGTTCAGTAACATGCTGCAAGCGCAGGCTTAAGTTCTGCTCTTCTCAGTGAGACAAACGGATGTGTCCAAGTTGCTGGCTGAAGAAGAATGCAGTTGCTGATGTGTTTACATTTAAGTGCATGTGTAATTGCTTTGTCAATTTAGTTGTAGATGCAGTTGTAGTCTCTTGATATAACTGAAAGGAAACAGAGGTTCCTTTTTCTTAAAATAACTCTTTGAACTTCTCTGCACCCTGTTGGTTACGGGAGCTGATATTGGAGGCTGCCAAAGACGGATCAGAGCTGAAGCCCAAGAGCAGTGCAGAGCAATGCAGAGCTTTCTGAGTGGCTGGGTGGACACTTGCACAGATAGTGTCATTTTGGAGTGTGTTTTAGAATGTGCATTTATGTATTGTTTTCAGCTCTGGCTTACTGAGGTCTGACACGGCATTTACCCATGTTCCTCTTCTTCCAGAGCGCCAAAGGGCAGCAGATTCCCAGCACAAGCTGCTGTCTGGGTTTGGATGTCGCTAAATGAGCAGTAAATGTGCTATACTAAGGCTCCTGCTTATTCCTTTCCTCCCTCTCCCACAGTCCCCTGGAGTGACACAGTGGGCAGATTTGGCAACAGGTCACTTAAGGACAGAGATCCGAGGGGATGGCCAGATTGCCTTGGCAGTCTTTAAAGGGTTTATCCCAAGAGGCAGCTGTCTGGTTTGAAATCCAACCAGGAACCAGGTAGGATGCAGTCTTCCCCTGCTGTACCCAGACACTCGCAGGCCACGATCTGGCGCCTGCTGAGAATTTTGCATTAGCTCTTGGGAACATCAGTGGGTTTCAGGCTGTCACTTGGCATCTGTTCGCTGATCCCCTGCCTTCCCCCTTCACAAGGCAGGAGCCAAGAGCAGGTCAGGAATCTTATATAGACCAGAGAAGTGATGGCAAAGCAAGGCAGGGAAGGAGAGCCTGTTCCTTGAGCGTGCACTGATAGGAGCGGAGCCAAGGAGACCATGACTTGGTAGCACCCCAAGCACCTTGCTGCCCTGGGTGTGCGTACACTCCTTGGTCCTCGCTGCCCCACAGCCCCGCTGCGTGGAGGCGCCGGGGCGTTCAAGGGGGCTTTCCTTCCTGAAGGGCAGCGCTGAGCTCTAGAGAGCTATTCCTTCTGTAACAGATTAGAAGATGCTGAACTATGAAGACTTGTCTTAATTAATGCTTTAAATAAGGTTACAGCTAGAGCCGAGGAAATAATCAATAGTGAATCATCTACTCGGCAAATTCAGCTGTTTTCTGTTGGTGAGTTATCTGTAAACAGCTTGCAGTTTTCTCTGTTCATTCATTATTTAGAATTATTTCCCAAATAATTCCTTCAAATTGCTTTTGGTCTGCAGATTGTTTGCAAGTAGTGTGTTGAGAGTGTTTGATATTCGCTAGTCAAGCTGTGATCATTAGTTTTCAGTGGGACAAGTAGGTCACATGGCCTCGTGTCTGGTCCCTGAATGGAGCAGCCCAGCGCTTACCATTCTGCTTAATGAATTCAGAATAGCTTTGGGCAAATGTTCTCAGCTCTTCCTGCAGTGTTCCTGCTCTCCACAAACAGCCTCGTTAGTTGTCCTTCACTACGAGATTTGTCAGGGTAGGAGCTGCAGGAAGGATTTGGAGTCCATCTCTTCTATTTATTTTCTGAACAAGTCCCCATTTACTCTGTTGGTAATATCAGTTTGCTCTATTGGTGATATCAGTAGCAAGAGCTTCAAGGTAAGCAAGTCTGAGTAGCCACTGGCATTTTCACCGTAATGGGTCTGCTCGGGCCACAGTTAGAAACCTAGCAGTAAAAATGCCGGAGGACATCTGGAGCCCTATATACCCTAGCTTTGCCTTTACAGCCTGGATTAAAGTTTGCCAGTGTCCAAGTCTGCAGCGGACTGTACTCTGCAGCCAAAGACCAACCCCTCATTTACACTTGTTGCTGTGTCCAAAGTGGCTGTGATCCTGCAAGAAAATTCCAGGGCTCTTTCTGCGTCCCCAGCTTGCAATATGCCATTCCCTGTTATAATCACCACGCCACTGCAGCTCCAAGAAGGCTGTGGCAGTTTTGATGATTTAAAGGATTTCTGTTTGATAAGAACTGGAGTGAAACTCATTTCGGGTAGCAGCCAAACAGCTGCTGGATGGTACACAGTTTCATTTACTGCTGACACGAACTGGATTGTTTTAAGCGGAGGACGTAAATAGGCTCTGACATAAATCAAAGAAACCACCAGCTGCAGGTCAGCCACAATCTGGGGATTCACTCCTGGGTATCCACTAAGAAGCCAGGCAGGAGGAGTCTGCTGCTTTCCCGAATCACACGGGCAGGTTTTGCTCTGGGCCATGGGAGGTAGGATTGCCCCGTGCAATTTGGTGGAATTTGACAAGTCCCTTCCTTCTGCAGCACGGTTATAACCCACCATAAGCCAAATCTTCAGCACATGCCAATGGTCCTTACCACTTTGGCTGGAAAGACAAGCTCTGGCAATTCGGCCAACATGTCACTTGACAGCGTTGTGCTGGGAACACAGGCAGCCGCAGCACGGGAGCCAGGCTGGGGTCCTGAACACCTCTGCTACTCACCAGTGCTGGCAGCAGTCGGCATCTTCCCACCGGCTGTGACTCTGCCCCTGCCACAGCAGTGCCCCAGGCACCGAGCAGGCCACGGGGATGGGGGTGGACACCCGCCCAGAGAGGCTTTGCTGAGACATTCGCCCATGACCCAACAGAGCTGCAGGCAGGGCTTATTAACAGAAACCCTATGTAGGCTGGGAATATCAGGAATGCTTCTGGGGTCTTGTCACAGCCTCAATGCCCCCTTCTCTGCGCTGGGAGCAAATGAGAGCTTTTACCACTTGACAGCTTAATCGATGGAAAATTGTCATCTGTTGCTCTGTGGGATGTACCCCTGTCACCGTCCCCAGGATTTCCGCTCAGAAGACTCCTTTGCTTCTCTGAGGTGGCCACAGCACCCACTCACCACCTCCCCACTGCCAGGACTAACAGCTTGCTGTGCTGCTGGTGTCACTGCTACGGGAGGTGGAAACACAGAGAATTAGGGGAGGTAACAGAGTGGTCTTTGGTGTCTGAAGTGACAAAGTCTAAAGCTAGATAGAGGTCACTCTAGATACCTTTTCTCTGAAAGAAAGATAGAAGAAGGAGAAAAGAGTGCTACCTAAAAATTAACAGATCCTCAGTGGAAAGATGAGCCCAGCACAAAACTTAACAGCTACCAAGCACCCTGAACGGTGCCACCGGCTGGCAGGCAGGATGTTTCCACAGCCGGTTCCTGTGAAAGCCAACTGCAGAGAGCGAGCCGTGGTGACCTGCAAGTCCAGTTGTCCGTTCGGTATGGCAAACGCTCCCAGCATGCTTCCTCTGTCTCTCCACAACTGAGACAAGAGCAACCCCCTTGGCCTGCCTCTTCCCTGCTGTGGCTCTTCTCAGCAGCTTCACTAACCTGGTGCTGCATGAGCATGGGGAGAGGGTTTTTTCTTTTTTTTTTTTTTCCCCCTTAAGTCAAAATCAATGATGGTGACAGAGTTATAAGGTGAGCGATGGGAAAGCAGAAGAAAGCACCCGGTGTCAAATTTGATGCAGGAGGCAGTTAGAGGAACCTATTACGAGTTCTGTTGCCTTAGGGTATGTTGGTGGGTACATAGGAGAGTGTAATGTCAGCGAAACGGGAGAGCAGTCTCTTTCCCCTTGAACCCTTATCATTAATGTGGAAGGCATACATTGTCAGCTATTAGTCTGGAGGGGAGGGAGAATAGCACAAGAGATGTCTTAGTTGGGAGATGGAGTCTGACTCATCGTCATCTGGTGCGTGAAGGATGGAGGGTTATAGTTACTATTGTTGTTGCTATTGTTATTATTACTACTATTATAATATTTGATAACAGATGGGGCTCTGACGGCCCTACTCCCTGTCATTGCAGCGTCTGATGAGTAAAGACTGCAAAGTATAACGGTGTTTAGGAGAGAAATTCACTCATTTTCTGCTTCTACAGCCTTTGTGTGTTTGATATCTGTGATACCATCCTGCTTTCCAAGGGAAATTAAGCTTTTGGGAGCACGCTGTTCTGTCGATCAGAGGGGCTATCCCATATACTCCTCCTCCTTGCCTTTCTCTGATAGCTCTTGAATACTTTGGGCAATTTGAGCCACACTAGAAAGCCTGATGGAGAACTCAATGACAGTGATGGTCTTACAAGTTTCAGGGTAACAGGCAGCGGGGTGGAGGAGAGAGATGCCTATTTAGTGCCCTCATGAGAGAGGGAAAGGCAGACGTTGGGCGCTGCCTATTCTGTTTGAGAGCTGAGTGCCAGGAGAGGAGCAGGTCTGTATCCACAACTAGCGGTCATGTTTGCTCTCATTTGGTAATGATACCGGGAGGCTGCAGAGGGGACATGGTTTGTTGAAGAAGAGATTTTGAAAAAAATAAATAAATAAAAATGTGAGAAACCATTCTTGATTAGTCCTACTGCTCAGAGAACCATTTTTGGAGAATGATGAGTTGCACCCTGTAATTTAGCCTGTGCAGAAATTCTGCAGGCATGGATTCAGCGTCCAAAGTTTGTATTACTCCCTCCTTGGAAATGAGCCCGAGGATGGCTTCAGTCAGTCTGCTTTGCACCTCAGCAGGAGCTTTTGTCCAAGGATACCAAATGCCTTGCACAACCTCTAATGAACCTCGCTTCAAAAAGGCAAATCACAGCAGTTACTGTGCTCCTGAGGAAACAGAGTTAGTGAGTCACGGTCCAGCACCTTGACTCCCTGTCTTTGACTTACCCACTTGACACAGTTTCCTTCATTTAGGAAATGTAAATAATTCCTAGGGCTCTGTTAATCCCAAGATTACATGAGTAATTCCTGTTTGCATTAATGGGAGGTTCTTTCTCAAATTCTGTGCATGTGAATGAGTGTCACACGCTCTCGCTCACTAAGCCTAAGCGAATCGGTGGAACAGAAGCTTCCCCTCCTCCAGTGGCGAGCGCATTGGAGGATATTCTGAAAGGAAACACAGAATTAGATCCTTCGCCTCGGGACGTTCATTTTTTGGAGGTACATTGCAAATGATGTCTATTATTAACTCTGTCTGTTAGCCCTTTCCTTCTCTGTCTTGCTTTGACATTGTGGCTTTCAGTGACAAAGGCACAGAGGATTGACCTCCCAGGTGCTGTTGCGGTAGTTTGGGGGAGTAGAAAATGCAGTGCTGCTCCAAGAAGTGCGTGCTGGGGAGGAAAAGCGGGTTACAAGCGAGACTTTGTGCCTCCTCTGTGCCTTTGCCTGTCTGTGCAGGTCTGCCTGCGTTTTGGGAAGGATGATCGCATTGAGCTCTGATGTATGGTTCACAGAAACTGGAAGCAGACAGAGTCCAGCTGCCTATTTGGAAGCCCCCAGAGATGTCCTGTCTCTGCTACCGGCTCCTCGCACATGAGCTGCCTCCAGGAGGCCCTTTGGTTCCCGGTGCCCATCCGGGACACTGCATTAGCACAGGGGAATGCCTGTTATCCCCTCACCCTGTCTAGGTGTGAGCAGGCAAGCTGTAAGGGTGGCACTGGCTCCCCCAAACCCAGGGCTCCCCTCAGGCTGGGATCTCGAGGCTGAGATCCAAAAACCACAGGACTTGCCAAGAGGAGCCCTGCAACATGGAGGTGGCTCAGCAGGGGACAGAGGCAGAGCAACGGACCCAGCGTGCTGCTTCAAACTTGCTGGCTGATGATAGTGACCAAACTTCCCACTGCTGCTCACAGGGGAAAATAATTAATTAATCCAATTAATGAAGATAAATTGCAGTAACAACTTTGGAAAAATACCATCGGTCAACAGTGCGCCGTTCCCTGAGGCGGTGTCACCAGGGCGGGTGATGGAGGCGGCGGTTTCCCAACGGTGCCGTGGCAGGACCAGGCTTTCTCCTCCCTTCGGCCGGCAGCTGCTCTGCTTCTCTCCCCGTTCAAGGTCACGGTTTGGCTGAGGTGGCAAGGACTGCCTGACCATGGGAGAATAACCCCAGTTATCAGTACGTGTGTGTACCACGGTTGTGGCCAGGAGCCCTGGTCAGGGATGCTGTTGTGTTAGGAGCTGTACATGTTTAAGGTTAAAAAAAAAGACAAAAAGACAAAAAGACAAAAAGACAAAAAGACAGTTGCTGTCACACATCAGTCAGTGCTCCCAGTCCGGTCCCTTTAGCTGAGCACCGAGCCAGGTTGGCATGCATGTGTGGTGGGGATGCTGCTGAGGCTGCTTCAGACCTGCTCCAGCCTCAGGGGCTGTCAGTCAGCTCCTTCATTAGGAGGGAAAAAAGTATTCGAGACCCTTCGTTTCCCACAGTGATTTTATTTCAAAGGTCTTGCAAATCAGGATATTGATGGTACATGGTTTGCTTTTGCATTTGGGTTGCCAAATGAGAATTAAGTTCTTTATTTAGGGAATGGTTCGGTAGTTTAGAAGGGTGGGAGGCCAGTTGGACATGGGGGGATTTGGGGTTAGTCCTGGGTTTGGGGTGAGAAGAAGGTGGAAAAGCTAGAAAAATCTTTATGCTGTAGAGCTGTGAAGTCTGTGTAGCATCAGTATCCGCTGCAAACAAGCTGTTAGCTAAGCAGCAAGATTGTTTTTCTTTTATTATTCCAAAAACATAAGGCTGATATTTATTTCATTAGAGTAAACCTTTCTGTAGCTGATAAATGAATTCCAAGAAGTAAGAGGAACCCTAGGATCAGGGACTTTACTTCATTTGGGATTGTGTGCAGCTAATATTCTGGTTAAATAAATACATTTTACTAATTGGATTACTCAGTGTAATATACTGCTGGATTTCCAACCCGATGCTAATAAATTGTGTGAAGAACTTAATCATGTTAGCTTCCAAAAAGCTTGTAAGAGATGAAATTAAAAAATAAGTAGAAGTTGACGTCTATTGCATTTCACAGTGTCTTCATTTTCCTCATCCTTCTTAGAGTTCTCTTTACCGTAGCGGGGCTGGTGTGGATTTTTTTTTTTTTAATCTGCATGTGATTAGGAAGGACAGGGAGTTAGAATAGGCCCTGTCAGATGGTGGCACTAGGTTGGCATTTGTCTTGTCTTCTTACACCAATTCATATCAAGGTAGAGCGACTGAGACCTTAACATCGTATTTAAGAGGCAAAGGGGGATGCAGCTTACGGATGGAAATGAGGCTAAGGAGAGCGTAGGGCACCAGATGCTCCCAAAAGCCAGCGAGATTCATGCCGGGGAGGCACAGCAAGCTTGCAATGAGGTTGGACACCTCCAGGGGATGGGCTGTGACCCCAGGTTGGGGCCTTGCGTAGGTTGGCACGATGGACAGCCCCTGCTCGACACGAGGGGAGGTGTTCAGTAGCAACGGGGGCCTGGGTGCGCTGGGGATCCGAGTTAGTCGGGATCAGCAAAATGAGGGAGCAAGCGGTGTTACCACCAGAATTCATTGTTACGGAAACGTCACTTCTTTCACACTGGTGCTAAATTTGCCTGCACATTTCCAGTGTTTCCCTCAGAAGGAGAAAATGGAGGAATTCTTTTTTTTTTTTTCCTCTCTCTTCTTTATTTTTTTTTTCCTTTTTCTTTGATAGAAATGTACAGTGAGAGAGAATGGCTTTCCCTCTCCAGGAATCAGTGACAAATGGTCTGTTAAAAACAGATAACTTGTAGCCCTGTCAATAGAATAACACTATGGGTTGTATACAGAGCTCCAGATGTATTACTTAAGCCTCACTCAGCTGTCAGTAGGGTCTGCTCTTTACTGAGAAATAAATGCCAGGCAAAGGGAGTTTTGTGACTTGAGCCAAAGGGCTGGGCAGTCTGCTAATTGATGAAGTCCGCTGCGAATATCTGGATACCAGCCGACATGGACTTCAGGCCGTTTGCCTGGTACAGCGCTGTCTCTGACCTGTGTAACGAGTAAGGTGCTATCTTGGGGTAAGGCCACGTGCTCACCGTGCTAATTACACCCCCACGTTGCCTTCCCCAAGGGCTTCCCTCTGCCGAGCGCAGACCTATCGCAAGCTCCCCGTGCTGCGAAAGGTTTGCACTGATACCAGTTCATGTGGACTTGACGCCCACTGCTCCGTATGATGGAAATAACTCGTTGTGTGCGCCTTCACGCGAACATCGCCAAAATGATACTCCAGTACTAGGAGCGCAGGGATCAAAGCACCGCTCTTTAACTTGCTCACAAGCCGCCTCTTTGAACTCCTCTAATTTTTTGTATGTGTTTGATACATCAAATGGTGATAATCTTTGTATCAAAGGGCACGAGGGGGAATAATTTGCCATTGTGAAGTGCTGTGAGATCTTCAGATAAAACACTTGACTACTGTGATTGGCACTAGAAAGAAGGAATTGCCAGTCCTTATAACAGAGTCCTTTCCCAACGAAGGTTTAGATGTATAGCTTAGTGTTGCGCATATTGGTAACCAGCAGAAAATGCTGATGTTCAGTGGCAACTGCTTGAAGGACCGGGTGTTATGATGAGGTGTTACCAGGAACCTTTGAAGTGGATGAATACTGCACCGTGCAACAGCACCATCCTCAGTCAGGCTGCGTTGTCCTCGGCACCCCCCAGGGCTCTGGGAATCCTGCCCTCCTTTGCTGCAGTGAGACCTTCTTGTTTCTAGCATGATGAATAAGGTAGAAGTGGAGGCAGAATCTGAAACGGTGATTTCCGGGGAGCTAGCAATTCTCACAGAAGTGCAGGAACCAAAATACAAGGCAGCTCCTGTTCCCAGCTGTATTCTGACTCTCCTGGGTGAGCTCTAATGGCAGCCAGCGTGACTGCAAGCACCCAGTGGGAAAGAGCTGGCATGGGTAAGAGGGAACGAGCTTTACAACTTCCCTCTCTTCATCCAGTTTCACAAATCTAAGTAATGGAAATGATGCATGTGACTGCTGCGGCCAGCTTGGAAAAGCAGGTTCACTGCTTTGGAGCCCTCAGCTTGGAGATTCAAGTTTGATACAGCCAGACCCAAGTAAAGTGCTTGGGAGTAGCAGGGACTCTGAAATCCTAAAAGCAATGTCCAGACTGGTGTCCACAGCTGGTGCTTATAGTCTCTGAACTTGTCAGCTGAGAAGCACTAYATACAGAACTAACAAAATCTCTACACTGGTGTGCTCCTTCCTTCCCTCCCACCCCCATTTATATCTGCTCCTGATCAAAGTTTCTTTATTTTTTTTTTATTCCGTGTCTAAAAGAAGCATTGTCTGCATGAGGCCTCACCCTGCGTTTATTTATTTTTTTGTTCACAGCAGGACTTAAAAACAACAAGCCAACCCCTGAAATGGAAGCAGCTTCCCCATAACCTGAACCTCATTGAAATACTAATAACTAGGTTTTGATGCAGCTTTGTGGGTATTAATGCAAATGTTTTTCTGACTCTCCAGGTTTAATAGCAACAGCTTATAGAACTCTAATTAGCATAACAAAATTCAGTGATGAGGAGTAAAATGCTTGTCTTGTTTGATGTTTCCTGGTAATTAGCAAGAATAATGATTTATGCAGCGTTCCAGGTTCTCGACTCACAAAAGATGGCAGAGAGCACTTACAGCAGTTAACTCGCCGTTCTTGTGGAGAGGTCGTAGCTGAGGGAAAATACATGCATGTCCCTGTGCCCTGAAACCCAAACACCCAAACGTGTTCATGCAGTTGTGTGCATTAGCATGCACCTAAGCACAGAGATGCTGCCGAATGACTCGGGGATGCTTCCATGCACACACTCATGTGCGTTGGTGCATGCAAAATTGTATGATTATGTGTGCGCACACACACGCACACGTGCTCTCCCTGAGTCCTAAATATTTGCCCTGCCTTTTAGCTACAAGTGGACTGCAAATGTGGAGCCAAGGTAGGGCTTTCATTTAGGGGCTGAATCTGTGTGTGTTCCAGTTGCTAAATCTTGCCTTGTACATACAAATGGGAAGGTCTCCTCCTCTTTCTGCAAGTACTGGAGACCAGGATCCCCTGAGGTAGGTCTGCCACGGAGGGGGAAGGTTTCTGCCCTGCGGTGTCCGTCTGTGCGGTGCTCGCGCTCTGGCCGGGCGCCCCGGCACGGAGCGGGATTGACCAGCGGGAGCTGGGAGCTGCCTCCCAGGCTGGGGAGGAGGCCAAGCCCCAGTGCTGGCAGCCCGTGTCTGCTTCTCCTGCAAACAGCGCGTAGTGTTTGTCCCTGAAGAAACCTTTTCTTTGTGCCTTTGGTTAGATGTTTGACCTGATGCTTTGTAAAACACAGCAACTAGACTTGTGAGCTCTGTTTTGGGCCAGGAGGAGTAAAAGGTCAAAAGAGAGGCTGTTGCTGGAAGGGCAGACCGTAGCTGCTCCCAGGCCGTGCGGCTCCGTCTGGTTCGCCTGCACCTGCAGCCGCAGGGCTTTGCATCTGCCTTTAGTATTTCTTTCCACCTAAGAACCCTTCTCCCTGGATCCRTGGGGAATCACAGGCTTCGCCCAGCCACGAGCCGCCTTCGTTCCCCCTCGCGATTTGCATAAAAGGGAACGGATTAAAAGCCATTCCCGCCTTCCCCGCTGAGGTGCGTCCCCCGGAGAGCACCTGCAGCGCTCCATCATCCGCCGCAGCCGAGCCGACGGCGACGGTCTGCGCGGCGCACCTCTTTGGGGAACRCTCCTGGCCGTCCCTTTCCTCACCCATGCCATTAAATGCGTTATGAGTTATGGCCTTCCCAGCAGCCCGCTCGCATGAGGCCCTTGCGTTACTGTTATCTTTGTCTCCTGCTAGCTTCTACTCTGCCAATCCCCCAGCACCATCCTCTCCTTACAAAAGCTTTCATTGTATTAACAGCCGTAAAGTAAACCATCCAGGGCAGTAAATTTTGAACTAGTGAAAAGAAACTCTCCTTTCATGTGGTCTGTAGTTGACTTTATGGAGGGCAGTGCTGAAGGCGCTTGTTGAGATAAACGCTCTGGCCAAGTTTTTAAAAGGGCTAAATAATGTTGGCCATTTGTGATTATGTAAGATGGCAAAATTAGGAGAGAAGTTAAACTACCTGCTATTCAGCATCAGATGAATTTCTGTGGCAATCTGGAAGCAATCTCCGAATGTCCACACAGCTCCCTGGGCAGGGACTTGGCCAGCACAGCACAGAAAGGAAAGCTGCCTTGTTTCTTAAGTACTAGAGCTTGGATGCAGCAGCAGCAATGTCGGTAGCCTGATCCAGTACAGCAAATCCTTTGTTTCCTTGCTAAGAAAGCTAATTTTGCAGAGGAGAAGATTCAGTGATGTATAATCTGTGAGTGCCTCTAGTCTGCGGCATTCCTGGGAGACAGAAATTGTCATTTGAGGAATAGGAGAGGTGCAACCAGGACTGCTCAATTGTATTTCCTCATTCCCTCCACCCTCCCAGTGTTTCAGAAATGGCTCCTACCATAAGAGACACCCTGAGACAAGATGCATTCATTCATATTAATAACATTTGAGTATTTGCATGGGTAAGGTGGCTCAGAGAGAGGCATTCTTGATGAGAAGAATAATTTGGTCCAGCCAGTCTCTGCAAACCACTCTGGGGAAAAGCTTTCCCACCCTGAATGAAGTGGGAAGCTTTTGCTGTGCGGTTCGCATAAGAAAGCACAAGCCAATCTGACAAGCTGAGAATGTCAGCTCGGGAATCTCCACTTAATGCAATCGGTTCCTCATTGCACAGCGATGCCTCTGCGATTCTCCGGGCTGTTTACAGCGAAGGCAGTGTGAGGGGCTGGCCCTCTCGCTGCCTGCCGGAGCAGCATGGGGCTCTTAGGGAGAGCCGGGGTCACCCCCAAGTAACCTTTCTGGCAGGACCTTAGCATTCAATTTTCTTCCCTTCAGACAAGACCCACCTAGCAACCCCTTAGGAAGGAGTAAAGGCAGGAGAGATTGCACCCTCGGGGTTACTCTCTCCTTGTGCTCTGCAACTCCTTTGCAAAATGGGACTGTGGAATGGGCGAATTCTGCGGTCATACCACTTTTGCAAGAGATATGGTGGCAGTTGTTCCCAGTGAGGTGTGTTACCTGCAGTGCTGCTCTTACCCTTAACCTGGCTCTATGCTGCCAGCTCTGGTGTGCTCCCACCTCCATCCCTCATCAGGGCAGGGGCAAGGCTCCTTGCTCAGCTTCTCTGCCCAAGCGGGTGGAAGAGAGGAGGTGGTGGCAAGGAACCAAGCTCCCATCTCCTCTCATAGCATTTTACAGTGTCTAAGAGTAAATTCCTCCAGGGTGAGAGCATGTCCTCTTCCCCCAGGGAGATCAGATCYGCTAGGGAGCAGCTGGGAATTAGTGACAGGGGAGAGCGATCCCCACCTACAGCCTCTGAACTCCCCCTGACCCACCTCCTACAAGGTGTAATAGCATCCCTGCGCTTTTTATAGTGATACTTTTTTGTTATCAAAGATTTGGATGCTATTGCCTGCCCTCCAGAGTATGCAGCCCTGTGGCCAGAGCTGATGAACTGCATTGATGCTTATCCTGTCACAGCAGCTGGTTGCAGGGACAAGCATCATTAGATGCTTTGGAGGTGTTTGATGTTTGTACCTGCTACAGGATAACAACTCCATTCAGCGCGCACAGCCTCTGTCCTTGTACACAACTCCCACTCAAGACAAGGCATCACAGAGACACTCAAAATAGAGTCTAACCTGATGCAATGAACCTTACAGTGGATCTTACTGCCCGTTTGTTTCAYACAGAGTTTTTATTTGCTGCAGAAATAATTAAATTTTGGTACAATGCCTTCAAGTCTTCTGCTGGTCTTGTTAGCACAGAGTGTAACCCTGAGTTGCAGGTAGACCCCGAGTTAATCAGGGTATCTCACTACTGACAGGAAAAGGAGCCTATAAGACAGATAGACAGAACATGATGTGGTTAAACAGTGGATACTCATGCAAACGTGGGTAGAAATGTAACTGGATATAAARATATTGCCCTGCCATTGTGTGTCAGTCAGCACGGGAATGGCATAGTTAAAGTTTACTGCCACTTTCTATGGAGTTACCAGAGACTCAAACAATCTGCTGCAAAATATACTGTGAAGCGTGTTGCTTCTCCAGATTTCAGCCAAAAGACCCAAACTTCTAGCAGCTGCAAAGCAGGGCTGCAGTGTAGCTCACAGCATCAGTGTTCATGCATCTCAGCAAGTCCAGAAGGTCCTGAGCATGCAACAGAAAAAGGTTATGGCAAGCCATGTGGACTTCAGAAGTGCATGGGGTCTGAGTTGCTGGCAATGATTGGATTGAGTTTTGATCTGAAATGGCTTACCTGGTGCCTAGAGCTATCTCTTTTCTTGGACTAAGCAGACCCTTTAAGGGATTTGTGTGCCTTAAATATACTTCATAAAAAACTAAATGTTTAGTCTCTGGACTCATCTAGGCTTTGTCTGCGGGCCATCTCCAAGACAGTCATCCTTGGATGGGATGAGACTGCTCTGCGTTCTCTGCAGGTGGCAGTTGGTCAGCTAGCTCCCACCTTCTTACTGCTAAATGCCTCCAGGTAGGAGAAAYGAGCCCCACAGTTGTGCACAGACCCATTCCAGTGGGAACAACCTGTAGGGAGAGCGTGTCAAACGGGTTCCTCAAGGAGATTTTAGAGTCGCTATGCAGGTTAACTGGCTTTCCAGAACAGCCCCGGCAAGAAGCTCAGCATGAGCTCCAGTGTGAGGTGACAGCCTGACAAGGGTACAGAGAGGAGAACCCAGAGCTGGTGTTGCTGTAAAACATTTCCATTCCTTCTTGGTTTGAAAGGCACGCAGGTTTCCAGATGCTCTGTGTGTGTGTGTGTGTGCGTGTGTGTGAATGATATAAATGTAAAATTGGCCTTCTCAGGTTCTGAAGAGCGCAGTTTGCAGCTGGAGATGGATCACCAATCTTCCAGGGAATTGTGCTCTACAAGGTTAAGCATGTTTGCAGAAGAAATATGGATAATGCTCTTATCATGTATGACCTTTACTATATGTGTAACATTGTCAGTGACAAAAATGCCATTTTTTAAATGGTTTTCACACTATGGTATCCAGTCATTAATCATGATGTATGTGAGTGACTCTATATTGTTTCTCTGAAATTGCAGCATTAGATTACTTTCCATCCTGACTGCTCACATGAATTGTACCCCCTGTTACCATGAGCAAGGTTCCTATTTTCCATGCCTAATGTCATTCTGGCCCTGCATTTACCCAGAGGACTAGAGAGAAACTTCCAATGCACAAAGACTGCTGCTTGCCTCTCCTTCCTCAGCAGACAATTTGCGCATATGTGCGTATGAACGGAGCACTTACTTTAAGATGTCTCTCTAATCCGAGAGTTGATAAATGACTCTTTCAGATGCCTCTGCTGATGTTGCATTTTTAATGTAGACAAACTGTAGCTTTGGCTCTGGTCTCTGCATCCTCGGTACTGCCATCTTCACTCTGCATGGGTTGATGTTTTATCTTGCCTGGTGTAATTTGGAAGTTTCTACCTCCAAAATGTATTTTGATTTACAGAAGGTAAGAGGCGTTTGGGGGTTTATTTTTGTATGTGTTTTTTTTTAAGTGCAATTAGCTTCCAGTTTTAAGTGCTGTTTCCAGCAATAACTAAGCTTGATCCTGCCTGCCTGAAAAAAGGTGCTACCCAACAGGGATGTCAAACAAAACCCCTCACATTCTGCTTGAACTATGGTGTTGGRGTCACTGTGTGGGTTGAGGGCTATCTGCTCCCTACAATGCACCGTGGCACATGACACCAGTCAGTACAAGACTTGTGCAGAGATCAAAGGGAAAATGCAGCTTGCAGGTAGCAACTAAAAACGTAGTCATTATTTGTAACCCTAACAAACAAGCCCTGACTGTTTCTGACTTCCTTTAACCTATTATTACTGGTATTAAAGCAGCCACTTGAGAGCTGAGCTGATTTTAGCAAAAGAACAGCTATGGGCAGCCCCTTCCCAGACCTGTGCCCAGCGCTATTATGCATGTGTAATGCATTTAGATTTACTGTGCATGCTCAGTGCACTCTCTGTGCATACACACACTGCATGCAGTGCTTCCCTGGGAGCGCCAGACCCGCTGCACGTGGCCAGTAATTCTGCTGGCAGCTGGAAGATGGCATCATGGGCCACATAAATGTAGCCTTAGCAGTATCCCTCATCTCTTTGTTGGAAAGCAGTTAGCATTATCCACGGTGCCACCATGGGCTTGTTGGGAGCTGATCTCCCTTTCCTGCTGGAGAGGGAGTGAATTAAATGAGTCAAAGGGAARTGAAGACTTCCTGATGAAAATAACRTGGACATGCTCCATCCATGCAGAGCCACATATATCCATGGGGGAAGAAGGGTTYCCAGTGTTTCAGTTCAGYAAGTTTGACTTCTTAAGGTCTAATCTTGCTCACTCTCAAACAGGGGTGATTCCAGTGAAATCACTGGGCATTGCAACTGGAGTAGATGAGAGAAGTAGTAGTCTGTTGGGGTGAAAATTGTTTTAGAGTAACAGGAAAGGTCTGGTTTGTTTGGTAGCCCATTGCTAATTTTGTGGATAAGGCTAGACCTCATTAGGCCATTGTCTAGTTCCTGGCTTTGCCAGAGACTTCCTGAGTGACTTTGGGCAAACCACAGGTGTCCTCTGTCTCTGCGGGGAGTAACACTCCCTTTCTCCTACTTTTGTGTAGAGCTCTGTTTCAGAAAGCTTTTGGACATATGCTAATGCAGATATTATGCCTGATACAGCAGGGACTGGCTTCCGTTACATCACTTTCATAAGGTTCAGTAGTCTCTTTATTCTGCTTTCTTCCATGATCATTCAATATCGCAGAATGATAAATGCTGGAAAAGCAGCAGTTCCCCAGGCGTACGATGCTGGCTGCTCCCTTATGAACAGTTCCGCCCCCAGCCATCCAAGTACCTCCTCTGCTCCCCACAGACCTGCACAGGCTTTGCTTCTGCCCTTGGATATCCCTGTTGTTTACTGATAAGTTCCCGGTGCTTGTGACCGTAGTAGTCTTTGCTCAGCTGGATTTATAGGGTGTGAGCTCTCACCTGTGGGCCTCAGGCAGGCAGCTGGTATCCTCCTTGCTAAAACCTGCTCTGTTGTACACGGTGCAGTCTTAGGCACAACTGAATACTGCACATCCAGGGATGAAAAACGGGAAAGGTGACCATCGGGCTTGGTCTACATTGCTCTGAGACTACACAAGCTTTTGTAGCCCCACTGGCAGACCATGGGCTGTGCTCACTGTGCCTGAGTGTTTCTCACCAGGCTGCCCCTGCAACTGCATGGGAGCATCTTGAGATGAATAAATTATGTGTGTGTGGGAGCAAATGCAAAACAAATTGCAGATGCACGTGAGATCTGGCATGTCTCTTGTGTCTCTGTCTCTATATCGCTGTATGCTTTTGTTTCAAACTGTTGCTTTTCTAATGAGCTTCTCCTTTCCACATGCACTAAACTTTTAGACTGATAATGTTGTGAGAGCTTCCCATTTGTTCATACAGTCTAGACTYAATGTGCCTTTCTGTCTGTCTGCCCCTCAAACATGCCTCTTAGACTGATCCCAAGCCTTGTTTTCTCAGTTTACTCTGACTTACTCTTTCTCTCTGCTTATTGTTTTACGGTAATGATAAGCCCTGGAGAAACGTTTGGGATCTTGACACACATTCCCAGTCCAGCTGTGTAGGKGTGCAGAGGGCATTTTGTGCAGACAAGCCTTCTTCTCCCTGCTTCGTCTCCATAGAAAGGGTGATGTTAGAGGGATTACTTCATGTTCCACGCCACACGGTGAGTCAAACTCTGCTAAGTAACTAAATAAAGATGTAATTTTAATGATGATTAAATTGAAGCACCTCATTAATTTCATGCGAGAGGTGGGGAAGTACACGGCAGCTCTTTCCCTAAATTCATTGTTTGTCTGGCCGCAAGACGTCCCCTCTCAACGTCTGGTTGAGTCTAATTTAAGTATGTAAATTTAATGGTTCAGTAAGTAAAATTGCCTTTATTGTTTGGAATGGTTTGCGCAGTAATTTACGAGCTAGCAAGGCTCATTTGATAGGAGTGTATGATGGAGTAGGTGACTACAGTGAAGGACATGTTTATCTTAAGGATACAGAGGAAGAACACCGATACCTAGCATTCATAATCAGAGAGCTGGGATAATAGCACAGCCAGGAAACTCAGGCGTGTGCCAGGTTCGTAGGACAAAGGAGTCCTGCTTTGAAAGCTCAGCTCTTATGCACAGCAAGGCATGGGCTGGGGTCCCTCACCCTACTGGGCTGCTGCCACTGGAGATCACACCCGAAGCGAGAGTTCACAGTACACTGGCTTGGCTCCGTGCTCTCTCTTATTCCTCTTATTGTTCCTCTCTCAGGAGGAATTTCACCCTACTGCCCTACACAGAGATTTTTATCATCAGAACAAAGGAGAAGAGATGTGGTAGTCTTCAGGAGTGCCAGGAGGAATGTGGCCCTTGTTGGTTTGTTGCATTCAGCTGGGTTCAGGTCGTTTCTTTCCATAGTGCTGYTCTGGATGCCTTTTGCTGGAAGGCACACAGGGTTCAGTCAGTCCCAGTTTGGAAAGGGTTGCTCTGCATTTAGGGATGGTTTTCCTTGGAAGCACCAGGAGCGTAACGTTCCTCCTAAGATTGGGTTCATTGTGAATGAAGTGAGGTCCCTGTGACCTCCCTYAGCCTTCCTGCCGCTCCCAGCTGTGCACAACAGTGTCTCTTCAAGGTTCCTTCATGCTGTAACCAGCTTGCTATTATAGTGTTTCTTATTTAAAGTAGCTTGTGCCGAGGATCTTGTAGTGCTTTTCAACATTAGTTAAGCCACACTATACTCTTGTATTGTGGGAAACTGTTATTACTCTTATGCTGTAGATTGGTAAATTGTTGCAGGGGAGGTTGCTGGGCTCTGCCCAGGGTCACAGAGCCGGGCAGTGACAGGCTGGGAAGAGGTCCAAGCAGCCGGCCTCTGCCTCCAGCCCTCTTGGCTCTTGACAACATCCTTGCTATCGAACGCTGCTTCCTGAAGCTGTCTTTAAAACAAACCCATTTGCTAGAGCCAAAGTGCTTTGGCCTGCTTTCACTGTAGGCAGCGTGAAACTTGACATTGTCCCGTTGCAGGGAACTCCCACGTCCCAGGGGAAGGAGTGTTAGAAAAGCAACCTAGCTAGCCTCTCCATAGAGGCCCAACTGACCATCTGATTAAAGTGTGCTTCATTTATTTTCCTATCTTTTTTCTTTTTTTTTTTTTGATAACCTCATTATCCATGCATCTAGATGAGAAATTAAGCTAGCGAAGTCTAATTTACTTGACTATAGTCTGACTTCCAGAAAATCTATGTAGGGCATGCTGCAACCATGGGGGGAAAAAAAGGAAAATGAATGTGTCTAAACAGGCAACCTCTCTTTATAAAATRTGGTGATACAGGCATAGGTATGAAAGCCTAATTCTTAGAAAGGATAGAGACTTAGAATTTGATTGAGAAGGAGAGATGAGGGGGGTTGTTCTGCACCTCCCCTGCTGCATGGCGGTGTCCTGCTGACAGCCGCTGCATGTCGGGAAAACGTCAGTGGGCTGTTCTCTGGCTTTTACTTGTGGTCACCCACAAAATTTTTGACCAAAACAGGCCTCAGAGGTGTGTTTTACCCATTACCCTGAGACCACCAGACAGCTGGGGGGATAGTGTAAGAGCAGCAGCATTTGCTTCTGGTTGCTGCAGCTGGCAGGAGCAGGGCTCTCACTTCCAGTGCTGTTCAAATTAGCATCTGAAATCAGTGGTAAGATACTAAGGACGTACAGGGAGTATTTGTGGTCCTACTTATTCCAAAGGTGAGATATAAGAGGGCAAAGACCTTGACGTGCTTTGACCCTTTGAGTATCTTGTAAATGGGGCCAGTGTACAAAAAGATCACTGCCTGCCACTTAAGCTTTGTAAATCAGAGATATCCTTGCTGTTCTGCCTGTACCCTATCTGCCGTTGCTTGAGCACGACTCCTGGAGCTGGCTAGATATAATTAACCCTGTGGCTGCTACACTAAAACGGCGGAGCATTAGCAAGCAGTGCAGCCGTTATGTTCCTCTGTGCTGAGAGAGTAGCCATTTATTTTGCTAAGTAGACAGTGTGTAGTGAAGAGTGTGATGAGAAAGGAGGGAGGACTGGGCAATGTGCAAAAACGCATAATTAAAAAAATGAAAGAGAAATCTACCAAGTTACATGGAATATTTTCAGTGGGTTATGTTCCTCAGGCCATGTGCTGAGCAGGTAGGACATGCGGAGTCCTCTCTGCACTGTGCAGCCTGTCTTACTGCTGGGTCTGGGAAGGGAGGGATGAGGCAACTTAAGCCAAAGAAGCATTTGCCAAGAAGCGTGGGAAATGGTTTTCCTTCCGCTCTGGCTTCTGATGCCTGGCTTGGTGAGCAGGACTCCTGAATCGTGACAGTGGTGTAAAAGGCAGCAATGGACCTTTTTTTATGTTCCGTTGAAGTCAACTGGTGTTTTGGGCTCAGAGAGTTTAAAGGCTGAGTTTCAGCAGTTGCTGTTTCTTATTCTCCTTTACCTAGTGACCCATTGGCCAAAAAACCCTGCAACCGTGGGTCAGTTTGAGCCTTGCTGCCACAAGGGTTTCSCTTTGCCAAAATAGAAACCAGGCTAAACTGTAATGCTTGTTCATTCTTGTGGTTTCCTCTCATTTTATTTGCTTCCGTGTTTCATGTATGGTAATGCAAACACCTGTGTTTTAAATGGCTGTTCTATCTTTGCAGTTGCTTCTTGGGTTGCTTTCTGATGTCTTGCAAACCACAGCTGGGAGACACTGCTGCAGACAGGGACCCTGCTTGCTTGTGCCTTTGCTGGGGCGGGGGGGGGTGGTACGTGACAGCAGAAATGTAGGAGAAAGGACAACACTGGAGTGGGGAAAGTAACACATCCACTTTGTACGATTGGGGACAGAAATGCACAGCTTATGTAGAAATCAGCCAAGTTTATTCCTAACCTACTCTTACAGACTTTTCCTGTGTGCAGCAATGAGAAAATGGTGAATGTTAAGGTCCATGGGGCTGTGCCTGCACAAATTGCRGCTATCGACTAATTTAATTGGTAAAACACAGTAATTGTTCATCCAGTCATATCAGAGCAGGCAGGCTGATTTTTGGAGCACAGAAGGAGTTTCAGACTAGAGGAAGGCCTCTGATGGGAGCAAATCCCTCTGTAAGGTCAGTGCAAAGCAAAGGGACATGCTGTATAGGCAGAGATCCATGGTGGCAGCCGTGGTGTAAGGTGGCGGGGGGTAAAACAGAAATGTGTCCAACAGAGTTTGCTCAGGTCTATAAACACTGTGTGTCGGTATTTTTTGCTGTCTGAGGCAAACATTAGGGAAAACCCAGATGGGGCTCCAGCACCCCCRTGCTGGGATATCCCATAGGCAGTGGAGGGATTCGATGCTCCTGCTCAGATTTGGGGGGGTTGCATCGGTGTTTCGTTTCTGCAGCGGCTCTCCAGTAAACACGGTCACTCATAYTTGCAGCGAAGTGCCTTTTGTCTCCTGCACTGTCTGCAGTGRCAGGCGACTCCGCGTTCCTCGTACCTGCAACCTATCCAAACACCGTGAACGTGCGGCTCGCTGGTACCTGAATGGTAATCTCAGTAGATCGGAGAAAAAGTACAGGCACTGAAGACTACATGCAGAGCTGCTGCCAAGGGCCTTGAGACCAATTAGATTATATTAATTACCTTTTGAGCTAGCCTGCAGCTTTTTGAAATTCCAGCATCATCCCCACCATGAACACCTTTTAGATCCTTCAAAGGAACAGACCTGCCTGGTACCCTGGGCAGGCTGAAATCTCTTGAGTTACACAGGCTCAATTATATCTTTCAACACAGCTCGTCACCTCTAATCCTAAGGCCCAAATGTGAGGGCACTGACCTTTTCAAGTCTTGGAAAGGTTGCTCAAATGAGGATGACAACCAAAAAGGAAAAAAGAAAAAGAAAAAAAGGGGAACAGGAAACTCCATGTGACATGAAAATAATTTCTCGCGTCTGTGAAAGGTTTTACTCTGCCTTCCCTTACATAATTTATCAATTCAGAGATTAGTAAAATTGTACTGTCTGAAAGAAGAGGAAAATTGGTGCATTATAAAGCTTTATAAAAGATCTGTCCTAACTGTGAAGAGAAGATAGGAAAGAGAATGAACTGCCACCTCCGGACAAAGCATTTTTAGTGCTTAAAATGATAATGTCAATTTTGGCTTTGCCTAAAATCTATGTTTTCCRCAATGAAAGGAAAAAAGATTTCTGCCAAAGCCTTGAGAATGGTGACAAAACATTTTCAGGTGAGGAATTGTATATGTGGGGGGGATCTTTTTGGAGGGAGAGGTTGTTTTTATTTATATTACAATAATAAGGTACTGAGAGTACTAGTAGTTTGTCTGGTTTTGTATGGAGATGATCTAAAACTTTACTGTTGGAAAACAGATATGAAAAACAACAACAAAGTATCTGCCTGAGTTGCTCTGCTTTTTCCCGGGCAAAATACAAATAGAGAAAGTGCATAAATGATAAAGAACTAAATCATTTTGTGGTGCTTACAATGTCAATAATTGAAGCTCTTAATCACATGGGTAGGGAAACTTTTGTATTAATTATCCGAGTTCCAGTCTGGCAGTGTCTCCTTCAGGTACACAGAAGCTTTAGCTATCTGAACTGTTTCACAATCACTCCAACACCCATTGAAATAAATTCATTTTTCTTCCGTGCTTTTCAGCTCTTTTCCATAGCCCTGGGATGTGACCGTCTTTATATTAATAGGAACTGCTGCCTGACAACCATTAAATGTGCATTTAAGCCTTTTGCATACATTGAACCTACTATAGCTGTTCCATGTCATGACTGCTGACGAGCGGGGTCAGGCCCTTTCCTCAGCAGATATTGCTGAGCCTATTAGGCTCTAACGGGGTTAGAACAATTGATATTTACAGCCCTGCCGCAGCCGGCCGGATTTCGGCGATCAGCGTAAGGGCTCGCAGCCACAAGGACTGCTTCACAGGGTCCGGTGCTGGAGCGAGCCCCGGGCTGGGAAGGGACTGATGAAGGAAGTAGAGTAGATGTTTATCCAGGCCACTGAAAAGGGGTGGGATTGGGAGAGAAGGTTGCTGGCTGGATGGGATAAGTGTTGCCACTTTAGGATTCATTGACAGTGTAATCTTTTTAGAGGAAGTCGACAGCTTTCTAGAGAAAGCCTTGAAATGCTCATTGCGGGAAGCCAAGCCCAATGGCTCATGCGGCTGCCGGTCAGAAAGGCAGGGTTCTGCTTGCCATTTCTCCACGGGATCCAAGTGTGCCCTTGGCTGGTCTCTTCATCCTGTGTTCTGCTCTGGTCCCACCTGAAACGGGCAGCGACTGGGGGATCAGCGGGTGACGCGTGCTAGGTAAACACGCAACGATATTCGTTGCTTGCTGAATGCACACCCGTGTTCCCCTAATCAAGGGGTTTACACCAGGCCCTGACTGTGGTATCATTGTAACACAAAAGGCAAGTTTTGGTTGATGCATACTTTAGGATAAGCTAAGAAAAAGGTCAGAAACTTTGCATGTGCAGAAAAGGTGCTCCCTCCTGCCTCTGGAGCCTGGCCCTTCAGATGGTGGTTAGGACTTGTGACCAGCTGCACACGAAGGAGGGACTAGCGCTGTTACTGCCCTTGCTGCTCTTGATGTGTAGATCCTTCTGGGGTGCCACAAGCTGGAGATTTGCACATCCAAATGCCATGGAGAAGAGTTAGGGTGACACCTGGGAAGGCGATTAGGTGGAAGTTTGCTGAATTGTTTTTTTCCTTTGGCTTCAGACAAAAGTGTAAATCAGAGCAGAGCTTGACTTGGTTACATAAGACTGTGTAAAAATAACCAGTGAGCCTGAGAATGGAAAGCGCAAGAGAAAAGGACCTGTGTGACAGGTCCCTGAGCTTTTTGGCACTGTTTCAGCAGAGCAGAGACGCATGTCCCTAATCTCCTGTTCTTCCTTTGGAGTGCTGATACGGAATGATCAATTCAGCTCATGAAAGCCTATTGTTACAATTAAACAGTCTCACAAAGAGGAGAAAAAAGAAGGGAATAGAGCGAATAGAAAAGTTAAACAGTCATGCCAAAACCACTATACACCAGGCCAATGAGAGCCTTGTTGCACTGATATTATGTAAGAAATGACATTCTGCTCTGAAATTGTTTTGGGCCTAAAAAGCAAGACATAGCAGGTGGATGATGAACTTGGCTTGAAGCTTGGACTATGAAAGACAAAAGTAACAGCTTAGCAAAATGGGGTCCAGACTGGTTTTGGTTGAGGGGCATGGAGTTACCAGGAGAAGAGCAGATGCTGAAACTGTAGCCGAGTGCGGGCAGTGCCCAGAGTGCTCCAGCAGCCTCACTCTCCACACACTGCTCCGGTCCTGGAGCGTTTTTAATCCGTTACTCAAAGCAGATGATGGCTCCAGTGGCTTTGAGCCGTAGCTTTTCCCATTTGTATGGACAACATGGGAGAAGGGATGGGAAAAAAGAAGAAAGGACTGATATTTCCTTTCACCTGGGGATATCACCAAGGCTTTACAGAGATGGGCAAGTATTGTCATTGCTGTCTTATAAAGGGAGAGCTTGAGAATGGAGCAGATGAAGTGACCAGCAAGATGAGTCAGAGCTCCTGACCCCTGGGCTTCATGAACCATGTGACTAAACAACAAAAAATACAGAAGAAAGCTGAATAAAACTCATTCTTTTAGCTAACTGCAGGCGACTGCTTTCACAAGGTCGTACTTCTCTTTATCGCACTAGCTTTAACATATCCGGTGCAAGAGCCACCTGCTCGTGCTGCCTCCCGGCAGGACGCACTGATCAGTCGAGACGAGGAAAGTCAGAATCCCCCACGTTGCGGCATGGTGGGGAGGTCTGGACGGTCTTTAAGCGCAGAGGGTAAAGGCTGGTTTAGCACTCTCAGTGTTAAAAAGACTTTAAATGGGCAAGTAAGTCACAACCCCGGGCGTCCTTAGGGTGCGGTTGCTGCTACAGCACGAGCTGTTTGTGTGCGGATTGCCTGCTGGAAGCGCGAGGCGTCCGGCGGAGCGGCTGGTGGCACTGCTACCTAATTTTAACCTTCTTCTTTTAAAATCGGCTGTTCCTTGGAGTTGCGGGCGAGGTGGGGACGGGGAAGTCACCTGAAGAAAAGCACCCGCACCCCGCAGGGAGCGCCCTGAGGCCGTGCCGCCGCGGCCGACGGCTCCAACGTGTCCAGCAGCGCGGCGGCGACCAGGCTGGCCACTTTCTGGGTTTCTGCCCTTCGGGTGTCCCCGGAGAGGGCAGCTCCGTTGAGGGGGGGTCTCCTCTGCTTCGCGTTACCACTGTGTCGGCGGCGCCCGCCCGCCCGTCTGGGCCGGCCATTTCCCCTGTGGCGCGACACCGATCGGCCCACGCGTGCGCCGAGGAGGCGACAGGCGCAGCGCGGGCACGGCTCGCCCGCCGCTTTTTATTTACCCCTCCCTCTTATTTATTTATTAGTCAACCTCGTCTGTATTCTTCCGGCTGCTTTCTGCTCCGTGGCGCGGCGGTGGCCGCCTCTGTCCGGGGGTCGGGGGGTTTCGGTCAGAGGGGCTCCTTCAGGCCGCGGCGATGGGCGCCGCCTGGCAAAACTGCCGGCACAAGAGCGTTATAATCGATGTGGCAGCCCCTGTCTGCCACCGAATATTATCAGTCTAATCCTG
The DNA here is from genome assembly GCF_003343035.1 of Apteryx rowi. Classification (NCBI taxonomy): domain Eukaryota; kingdom Metazoa; phylum Chordata; class Aves; order Apterygiformes; family Apterygidae; genus Apteryx; species Apteryx rowi. The sequence goes on along the minus strand of NW_020449141.1, from coordinate 458,729 downwards.
TTTGTCAGGGCGGCGCTGCCGCGGCCGCTCCCCCT